>NW_007727824.1:44637-49891 GCF_000696425.1 Galeopterus variegatus | reverse complement strand
ATTAATGATGAAGCTGTAGGGACAATTAACCTTAGAAGAATTACTGGTTGAAAAGAAATTTTTCAAAATTTAGGTGGTATACAAAATATGGCTAGTGCATATTAGATCTTTAAAATGCCAAGTTTAGCAATGACAGAGAATAGCAGCAAAGATCCAGGAAAAAATACATTTGTCCGAACACATTTTTTGCTTAGTATTTCATGACCCTTTTCTAGATTATTAGATTTTTTAAAAATTTGAAAGGCTGAAAAATTCTAATTCCTATTTCTTTTTTTAAATAACTATTTGGACTTCTTTAAAAAAAAAGAATAAATGTTAATCTACACACTAATACTAGGGTTATGGGATTATGAATTACATTACTGTGATATTTTACTTATATATATATATATATATGTATATACTGAAATTTTAAAAATATAAAAAACATATATTGTCTCCCTTAGGGAGAATGATAAGAATGGGAAATGCTTAGAAATTCTTGATTTGGAGAGATATAATGAAATAGCCTTACGTTTTCCGCTCAGAGTCTCTTGTGTATGTTTCTAGTCCTGGGTTGAGTCTTTGGCTAAATCCTCCCATGTCACACTCTAGCAATTGCAGCTGGAAATGGCATATTCCAAACCCTTCTTGACTTGGCCAGAGCCTTTCCTCCAAGACTTCAAAATAAATCATTATTTCAGCTAACATAGGTCTCTGAAAGTAAATTAATTAAAGTATTAATTTATTACTATTATTTAATTACTAAGTAATTAATTTATTATTAATTAAAATATTAATTTAAAATTTCCTCTTTTTTTATACAGAAATAAAGAAGGAAAATATGATCTATTTATTTGTTTAGTGTCTGACGCAACTGAAGTATCTATGTGTTTTAATCAAATAGAGTCTAGATATTATCAGGATTGCCTTTGTTTTTATTTTCAATATTTCCTTCTCATAAATAGCACATTCGTTCTTTAATTTTAACAAAACAATAGAAGCAACAATTAGGTAGCCTGTTACTGTTTGTGAAAGTGCTTTCATACACTGAAAGAAAGTGAGCCGAGATGCCAGGTACCGTTCAAGCTTTATTAAAGGAAAAGAATCTACCAGGCTGCCCTCAAAGTGGGGAACAGCCCCAGGCTGCCCTGAAAATGGGGGACAGCACCAGGCGTGGGGGTGGTAGAGCTTATATAGTGTGCCAAGGGCTGGCTGATACCATCAAGGAGGGTCATTATGCTAATATGGATCTTGGGGGAGAACTGCGTCTTTGCAGAAGCAAAAGGGGTTTCTGTTTAAGTCAGGAGCCTCCTCCTAAAGGGAAGGGGGAGGGGAGGGGAGGAGGTGGGCGGTGCCATTTTGTACTTGGGCTTGTCTAAAGTGGCACTGGTTATGTTGCAGATCTACTTATACACATGATTTAATTTTATTCTTACAAAAAATTTTGTGAGGTGTTTATTATAATTCTCTTTACACAAATGGAGAAACGAGACTCCGTGAGTTTAAAGGACTTGTTCAAGGTCATTCAGGTGGAAATTCAGAGTCAGAATCTAGGCCGGGTTGTTCTAGACACTGGATAAGAGCCTGGTCTCAGAGCCACAGTGCTTGCATTTGAATCTCAGCTTCACCATTTACTTGAGCTAAGTGACCTTGCCTGCTTCAGTTTCCCCATCTGTGAAATAGGGATGGCAATAGTATCTATCTCAAAGGCTCATTAATATGCTTAAAGTTAAGTGGAAATATTTCCTGGCTATGACATAAGTCATGTCCTGATTATAACATCAGGATAAGCAATTATTACTAGGACTGCAAACCCTGATTTGCTTCATTCCATTATGTTGTACACATGCCATGTAAGCACAGAAACAGTACGTTATCTACAGTAAGCCTCTGTAAATTAATAGAAATATCTAAGTATAGAAAGATGTTGATTCAGGATTTTAAAAAGAATAAAATTATTTTTAAAAAGACTTATTGGGCTTAAAATTAATCTCTGACACCGATAATAAGTTGACAAAAGAAATGAATGAGTAAATGAAGAAACAAATGAATAAGACTATGCTTTCTCTGATTTAATGCAAAAAGCAGGTTATTTTATTATTTTGCTTCTGAAATCAGGCATTTTCACATAAAAATAAATGTTGCTGGAAATGAGCTTCACTATTTTGTAGTTCTGGTTTACTCCCTATAGATCCCCAACCATATCCCACAGTTGTATAAAATCCTTCCAGTGCTTCCTTAGAGATGGACTAGTCCCTTTGCAAGAGGATCAGTTTTTGCATATTGAGCTCACAAATCTATAAAATTTAGTTGTGTTAAACTTTAATGAATTTATGTCTTGCCTTGTGAGTGTTTTGTATGATCTCACAAGAAATACCATCTCTTTTTTAATTCAATGTTTGGGCTAAAATATGGAGCAAAATCTTTTTTTTATATAATTCTTAGGGAAACTAAGTTGCCTTTTGGATTCTAAGTTGTATTTCTAGGAGAAGATTCAAAATATGGCAACTCTGATTTTTGTATAGCACACTTCCCAAAGTCCTATATATTTTTTATATGTCTAATGTATTCAGCTAAATTAGAAAGGGAGATGTTCATTTAGGTTTAAGAAGTGAGCTTGAATTAAAAAGAAGGTCATGTAGTATGCTCGTAGAATCATTCCACAATGTTTTTGCGAACTGACTGTATGCTAAGTACTATATTCACAGATTTCATCATAATGGCAAAAAATTAGAAATTATTTAAATGCCCATTATAGGGTACTGATAAAATAAATATTACATAGACATTTAAATTATGTTGTTAATCATATTTAAAATCATGCCATTTAATAATGTGGCCAGTTAGCTCAGTTGGTTAGAGTGTAGACTTATAACACCAAGGTCATCCCTGACTGGCTAGCCGCCAAAAACAAAAACAAACAACAACAACAAAAACCATGTGGAAAGAAGCTTATGGTATGATGTTAAGTAAAAACATGAGTTAGTAAAATATGTGTGATCTCATTAAAAAATAGGTTAGAATGCAGCCTTGTAACATTCAACAACAAAAACCATGTGGAAAGAAGCTTATGGTATGATGTTAAGTAAAAACATGAGTTAGAAAAATATGTGTGATCTCATTAAAAAATAGGTTAGAATGCAGCCTTGTAACATCAAGGTCAAGGGTTCAGTTCCCCATACCTACCAGCTGCCAAAAATGAAAAATAAAAAAAATATATGGCACTTAGAAACTTCTTGTAAATATGAGTGAGAGTAAAAATATAAATAGCACTTAGAGACTTGATGTAAGTATGTGCAAGAGTACATCAGAAAGTTCATGGAAAAATAGAATTGAAAGATAATATAAGTATTAGTGCGAACGTTTGAAGTACCTTCATATATTGTCACATGAAAAATACATGTCCATGTGTATGTGTGTGTATTTTTTTTAAAGAAAAAAGCAGTGCATAGAGGAATATGTGTTAATAATCCCATATTGTAGAAAATCAAAACAAAACCAGACAACTTATGTAGATAAAAGTAAGTCCATTAAAGTAAGTATGAGGCTGTCCAGTTAGCTCAGTTCGTTAGAGTGCAGTATTTACAACACCACGGTCAAGAGTTCGAATACCCATACTGGCCAGCTGCCTAAACAAATTAATTCATAAAATATTTAAATTTTTTCTCAAAAAATAGTATAAGAATAGATTAAATTGAAGGCAACTAAAGCAAACTTTACTTATCTGGCTCCTATTAGGTGCCATGCATCGTGCTGGCGAAGAAAAGAAGACCTGTACCCAGCATTGTAGAAAGGAGATGGCCCAAGAGTAAAAACTTAAAAAACAGCCCATCCTATTATTTATTTCTTGCCTAGTAGGTTCCAGACATTGTGCTCAATAGAGCTTTATATACTTTATTCTGTATAATTATAGTATCCCTGCAAAGTGGGTCTTTATACGTATTTTACAGGTAAAGAAAAAGGACACGAAGCAAGTGAAGTGTGGGAGCCAAGCTCGTCTTACTCCCAAAAGAGACATTCTAGGCTGAGAGAAGGGAGAGAAAACAGTCCTGGCAGCAGTTGCAACTAGTGTCATGTATGGCCAATGTAGCCTATGGACTTGATTAACCAACACCAAGTTTTTAAAAAAAAAAATTAAAATCTGAATGTCTTTGATCGGTCATGTAGTGGTTATGGACACAAACTCTGTCATCAGACTAGTTAGATGCAAAACCCAAGTTTGCACCTCACTTTTTAAATCTCTAAAAAGGGAGTCATAAGAGTACATACCTTATACAGTTTTTATAAAGATTAAATGAGTTTACACATGTAAAAAAATGTTTCAGACGGTACCTGATGTGGGGTAAGAGCACGGTATTTAGCCCTTCTCCTCCTTCTGGAACTAGTCAAGCACAGTAGTGACAGGGAGGAAAGAGCAGAACAAGGAGTTTGATCTGTAACTGACTGAAAAATCCACTGAAATAACTCACTCACTTTGGACCAGCCTCTTCTATTGCTATATTTTATATAAACGAAATTATACAATACATGGACTTTCATATCTGACTTCTTTCACTCAGCAGAAATAACTCACTCACTTTGGACCAGCCTCTTCTATTGCTATATTTTATATAAACGAAATTACACAATACATGGACTTTCATATCTGACTTCTTTCACTCAGCGTAATGTTTTTGAGGTTCATCCACGTAGTAGCATGTGTCAGTACTTCATTTATTTTTGTGACTGAGGAGTATTCTACAATACAAATATACCATATTTTGTTTACTTATACATCAGTTCATGGATATTTGGGCTGCCTTTTGGCTGTTGCAAATGCAGCTGCTATAAACATTTGTGGATAAGTTTTTGTTTTCAGTTCTTTTGAACATATACTTAGGAGTGGAATGTCTGGCTCATATGGTAAATCTATGTTTAACTTAATTGACGAACCACCAAAACCAAAACTTTTTCCACAGTGGCTGCATCCTTTTACATTCTTACCAAAAATGTATCTTATCCTTGACAACACTTGTTATTTTCTGTTTTTTTTTGTTTTGTTTTGTTTTTTAATTATAGCTATCCTAGTGGGTATGAAGTGGTATTTCATTTCTAATGAAATCACTTGTGTAATCATTTGTGGTTTTGATTTGCATTTTCCTAATGATTAATGAGGATGCACATCTTGTCCTATGCTTTTTGGCCATGAGTATCTTTTCTTTGAAGAAATATCTACTCGAATTCTTTGCCTATTTTTTATTTTTTATTTTTTATTTCTTTTTTCTTTTTTTTC
>NW_007727824.1:42767-43999 GCF_000696425.1 Galeopterus variegatus | reverse complement strand
CAATTTCCATATCCACTCATCCAGTGATGGACATTTGGGCTGGTTCCAACTCTTGGCTATCATAAAGAGTGCTACGATGAACATTGGGGAACAGGTATACCTTCGACTTGATGATTTCCATTGCTCTGGGTATATTCCCAGCAGTGGGATAGCTGGGTCATATAGCAGATCTATCTGCAATTGTTTGAGGAACCTCCATACCATTTTCCATAGAGGCTGCACCATTTTGCAGTCCCACCAACAAATAGGGTTGTTTGTCTTTTTGTTGTTGAGTTGTAAGTATTCTTTATGTATTCTGGATAACGGACCTTATCAGATATATGATTTGCAAATATTTTCTCCAATTATGTGGATTGTGTTTTTACTCTATTGATAGTGTTGTTTGTTGCACAAATGTTTTAATTTTTTTTTTTTGCAGCTGGCTGGTACAAAGAACCAAACCCTTGACCTTGGTGTTGCAAGGCTGTGCTCTAACCAACTGAGCAAACCGACCAGCCTTGGTTTCTATTTATTTAACGTGTCACTGAAGATGTCTTTGAGTATTGTGCTACTAAAACCCATTTTCTCATAAGCCCTGTGGTCTTTGTTGAACTATTTTGCATAGCATGGCGGTTTTTAAGGATGCGTATGTCTCATTATAAGAAGAACAGGGATAAGTCCCAGTGAAGAGAAAGCTTGGCTCTTTTGGATAACTGAAAGTAACTCAGCATTTCTGGGGCCACCTATACCCTGCAGAAACTCAGATTATAGCTAATGCTCTGTGAACTCTTACTGCGTGTCAGGCAGTGTTGGAAGCCCCTGACACATCCATTAACTCAGTAGATCTTCCTGATAACGTGTGGGGGTAGGTCTTATTTTTAAATATTTTATAGATCAGAAACTGAGGTGCAAAGCTTTGAAAGAAGCTATTTAAAGGTCACATGGGGGTAGTTGGTAAAGACATCAACTGAACCTACTTCTCTCCATTCTCATCTTTGCTCTCCTACCCCCTGTCCAAGCAATCATTTCCTCTGGCCTTCATCTGTTCCTGATCTTTATTGCTCTTTAATCTGCTCTCTACAGGGACAATAGTACATTTCTTAAAATGTAACCTGACCCAGTATCTACACAATGGGATACTACTCAGCTATAAAAACGAATGAAATACTGCCATTTGCAACAACATGGATGGACCTTGAGAGAATAATATTAAGTGAAACAAGTCAGGCAGAGAAAAAGAAATACCACATGTT
>NW_007727824.1:7869-41478 GCF_000696425.1 Galeopterus variegatus | reverse complement strand
TTTGAAGTTGTTACAACAAGCAAATGGAAAGGACATTGTTGGGTGGGAGGGAGGAGAGGGAGGAGGGAGGGAGGTGTCGGTGATGGGCCATAATAATCAACCACATTGTATATTGACAAAATAAAAATTTAAAGGAAAAAAAAAAGTGAACTAGTAAAAAAAAAAAAAAAAATGTAACCTGACCCAAGCCACTCCCTTACTTAGGACCCTTGAAAGGCTTCTACGGCTTGGAATAAAATCCAAACTCCTTACTGTATCCCACTGAGGTCCTATTTGGGGCCTATTTTTACCACTCAACCCTGTTTGCTATGCTCCAGCCACAATGGCCTTATTTCTGTTCCTTGAACAAGCCAGTCCCTTTGCCACTTCTCCCAGTAGTCGGCTCAAGTGTCATCTTCTCAAAAGAGATCCTCCTGACCTTCCTGTCTAGGGTGGCCTTTTCCAGGAAGACTCTATCTCATCAGTCTGTTTAGATTCTTCATAACAATAATCTCAATGTGTAATTATCTCATGGTTTATTTACTTATTTTTGTGTATCACCCATTTGTTTGTTTTCTGTCTCCTACACTGTAATGTAAGCTCCATGATTGTTGTGACCTTCTCCCTCTTAGTCACCACTGGACCTTAGGGCTTGGAACATGTCGTCCCCAAAAAACAAATGAACGTATGAATAAAAGAGTGTCTCAACTTACAATACTGACATAAACAATCAAGTGTCCCCTATATGGGGCACTATTCTGATTGCTTGGGTAATTAAGATTAGCAAGGCATCTTGATTTTGAAAGGAAAAGCAGAGATAAAATAGGTAAACAAATAGCTATATGAAACATGTATATAAATATGAGTATAAAGTGAGAGGGAGACACAGATAAGAAAGTAATATCTAGTAGAAGAAGAGGGATATCAGAAAATACATACAATAAGTGACATGAGCTGAGCTTTGTAGGGTGGAAGTGCCAGGCAGACATGGAGGAAGAAGTGTTCCAGGGCAGAGGTGACAGCGTGAACCAAGCTTGTAGGTATAACAAGTGTTCATTGTTTGGGGAGCAGCAAGGAGCCCACAGTGGCTGGGACTTAGGTTAATTTGGAGAGTGTGGCTGGAAATGAGGCCAAGAGAGTAGGTCAGACCCAGTTACAAAGGGCTTTGGAAGTTCAGCAAGGAATTTGGAATTTGATGTACAAGGTGATAACTTTCAGGCAGAAGAGTGGCGTCTTGGGCTTGTTACTGGGCTGCCTATGCTCTTTCCAAAACAAACCGCTCAAAAATCAAAGGTTGGTGAAAATGGAAGTCAGCTTTTATTCAGGAATACTGGTGACCCGAGGAGAGATGTTGGGCTGACCCCTCTCTCTGGTAAACCTGAAAGAGTATGGCCTGACTAAAGCCATCTTTAAGACTCAGATTTACTGAGGGGCTTTTTTTTTTCGTGACCGGTAACGGGATCACAACCCTCGGTGTCGCGCCCGTACCGCGCTCAACCAGTGAGCGGACCGGTCTCTATATGGGATCCGAACCCTAGGCGGGAGCGCCACCCTCTACAGAGTGCGCCACCGGGCCGGCCCTACTGAGGGGCTTTTAAAGAGGGGCTTGAGGGAGTGCAATATGGGAAATGAAAAGTAAGAGGGAGAAAGCTGTGAGCTGTGGGGGCTCCATGCAGGGAGCCAGGTGCAGTCTTGCCAAGACTCTGTTTTCTGCTCCCATCTTTGCCATTATCTCAGGCTCTGGATAGTACGTGCCTCCTGGCAAGTTTGTAGCTTCAGACTGGCTGGAAAACAACTTTACATTTATGTAAATAATGTCATCTTGTCCCATGACCAAGGTTCAAATATCAAATAACCATGGGGAAAGAAGGAACTCAGAGAAATGCATGCTAAGAAAAAACTGTGTCCTTTTAAAATCTTTTAGACCCCATGTGGTTTTAGGTCCTAACATGGTTTCAGTCCTGCTCATTCCAGCAGGCTGGCAAGTTAGCTCAGCTGGTTAGAGTGTGGTGTTGAGAACACAAAGGTTCAGGGTTCAATCCCTGTACTGGCCAGATGCCAAAAAAAAAAAAAAAAAAGAGCAGTATCATCATTTTAGAAATATCTCTCTAATAGCAATGTGGTGATAGTCATAACTGGAGACAGGAGCTCAGTTAGGAAGCACCTAAAATATGGTAGAAGCCAGGACGAGGACACATGAAATATACCTTTCAGGGATAAAATCCACAGGACTTTGTCGAATTGGATATGTTTAATGAGGGAAGAAGAAAAATTAGAAGAGTCTGTAGGTTGTAACTTGGGCAAAAGGTGATGCTGTTAAGCGTGGATATATGGTTAACGTCCAATGTACCCTCTTCTTCCTTCCTATTATAGATGTGGAACTTACACCCCCTGTAATGAAGTCACTTGTCCATAGAGATACAGGCAGTCCCCCAAATTACTGTGGTTCGACCTAGGACTTTTCAGTTTATGATGGTGCAAAAGTGATACATGTTCAGTAGAAACCGCACTTCGAGTACCCATACAACCATTCTGTTTTTCACTTTCAGTACAGTATTCAATAAATTACATGAGATATTCAACACTTTATTACAAAATAGGCTTTATGTTAGATGGTTTTACCCACTTGTAGGCTGCTGAAAGTGTTCTGAACACATTTAAGATAGGCTAGGTGAAGCTATGATATTCGGTAGGTTGGGTGGATTAAATGCATTTTTAACTTACGATATTTTAAATTTACAATGGGTTTATTGGGATATAACCCCAACGTAGGTCAAGGAACATCTATAGTTGGTGTAAGAGCAAAGAGCGGATCGCATGATGGCTGAATTCTGTTTAGTGTCCCACTATTGACACCAGTGCTTCTCAAAAAAATCTGCAAGGGGTCCAGACCTTTTTGACAAAATTTCTAATCCTTAGCTGATTTATACTTTTATAAAATAAGGAGAAAATAGATTATTAGAAATGGGATGCTTTTAAAAAGACGAGCCTAACTTTTTTTTATTCCTAGATACATTATCATGTTGGATTCTATAAATGTTTCTGAAGACTTCCTCTCAGATTCTATAGTTATGGCTAACCAGTAACAATCTGTTTGCAGACCACACTTTGAGGTGCTCTAGTCTACACAACTCTGAGAGACAAGTGGGATCTGAGTTTACAAGAATGATGAGAGTAAACAAAGTTGAGATTAGCGCCGCTGGGCTACCACAGAGAATGGTGCAGCCTGTCCAGTTTACCAATCGATATTTTAATCTCTAGTAAAAGTATTCTTTGCACTGCTCCCTCTAGTGCATGGGAGGTATTACTGTCACGACTGCACTGAAGGAGGCCCTTTAAGGGATCTTCATAAAGAAATTCAATAAGCACCTCCAGAATGGTTAGTGGCAATCCTGCATTTCAATCCCTAGGTTATTGGATACATTCCATGCGGGGATTGGCAGTTTGGCAGGCTTCTCAGTTCAGTATTCCTGCCTGCCAAAGGAAAGAAAGTTATGACTCTTTGCTTGCTCATTCTATTCCCACTACAAGGAAGAAAAAAAAGATCTCAAATATTTCTTGCTATATTAGCACTGGAGGGAAAGAGCTAATATGCACTTACTTACACAATCCAATTTATACTTGCATAATCTACTGAAGGAAACGAGAGTGACATTTGCACCTAATCCTTCCATGGAGCTGTGACTAAGACTGCAAACAGTGGAAGGAAAGCACACAGTGGCCTGGTACATGGGTGCAAATGAAAGTTATTTGATAGGTAAGGAGCACTTGGAATAAGAGGAACACATTTTTTTTTTTAAAAAGGGCCTTTTACATCTATAATACTCAAATGGAAACACAACGAACAACCCAACTGGTGTCAGCACTGGAATGTTGGAAATAGAGCCCAGGGCTCTAGAGGAGATTTAGCGCAATGAGAGGTAAAAGAGAAGAGAGTTGGGGACAGAAGCTCACGAGGGCTACGAGACCATGTGGACCTGGCAGAATATGGTTGTTCTTATTTTACACAAGACCGAGGCTTCTCTGTCGGCATCCAGTCACATCCCATATGTGGTATTTCCTTGTTCCTTCTTCAGATGAGAAAGGCAGGGGACAGTGGCTGTGTGAAAGGCATATGTGAGGTGAGAGTACAGCAACTCACCACACTGTTGTCCTTACTCTGCCTTTGGCCACTTCAAGTCTGAACTGCCACTGTCTTCTTTTTGCTGGTCTCTTGAATGCCGCTGTGTTTTAATGATAGAATGATAGCATTCCAGGGCAAGGATTAAGAATTGGGTTTTCTTGTTATCACCATCACTGTTTATTTGGGTTCTAGTATTTGAGTGTTTCTTGTTTAAACCTGAGGTAGTGGTCACTTACCAACTATTTTGACGGGAAGAAACCTCAAAGGGACTCCTCTTATTTACTTTGCCTTCACCACTCCCAGGCATACCTGAGTGGATCAATTCCATGTCCTCGATCCTCCCCAGACTTCTACTCCTACTGCAAGTCTTCTCTCAACAATACACCCCTTTCCCCCTGCACCGTCTACCTGGTTATCCAAGATGAAAACTTAGGGGACACAATGGACTGCTTCTTTTTATCATTTCTGCCTCCGAACCCATGTTCAATCAATCACAAAGTCTTATTAATTTTATCCTTTATATATTTTTGACTGTCACTACCTGATTTCTTTCCCTTATTATCTCTTGCCTGGACTATTACACTTTCTGTGCTCCACCCCCTCGCCCCCTCAATCCCACACTGTTTTCTTCTATAGCTATTTCTTTGATTTTTCTGTATCCATTGATATGATAATGTGTTTTTTTTTTCCTTTTTAGCCTGTTAATATGGTGGATTATGTTAATTGATTTTTAAATATTAAGTCAGACTTTCATGCATGGAATGAACGTCACTTGGTCATGTGTATAATTCTTTTCATATATTACTGAATTCTGTTAGTTAATAAAATTTGTTAATTCTGTTTGCTAATAGAATTTGTTAAACAATTTGTTAAATGTTAAGAATTTTAATGTATATATTCAAGAGGAATCTTGGTCTGTAGCTTTCTTTCTTTCTTTTTTTTCTTTTTAATACTGTTTATCTGGTCTTGGCATCAGGTTAACACTTCCTAAAATGAAATGGGAAGCTCCCCACTTCTATTTTCTGGAAGAAATTGTTCAGATTAGTGTTAATTCTTTTTTAAACCTTTGGTAGAATTTTCCAATGAAATTGTCTGGACCTGGTGACTTCTTTTTGTTTGTTTGTTTTAAGTGGCTGGCTGGAATGGGAGTGTGAAAGGGCCTGAGGACTTCTTTTTGAGAAGTTTCAAAATTATAAATTTCAATTTTTTTTTTAATAGTGATAGGACTATTTAAATTATCTACTTATATTGGGTAAGTAGTTTGTGTTATTTGAGGGTGCAATACATTTCATTTATGTCGTCACATTTATGCATGTACACTTGCTTTAGTGTTCCCTTATTATTCTTTTGTTGTCTGTAGGTTCTATAGTAATATCCCATTTCATTCCTGATACTGGCAATTTGTGTTTTCTCTTTTTTTTTCATTGTCAATCTTGCTAGAGATTTGCCAACTTTGTTGACCTTTTCAAAGAACTATCTTTTTACTTCATTGATTTTCTCTATTTTTTTCAATTTTATTGATTTCTGCTCTTATTATTTCATTCTTTCTGTATTCTTTGCATTTATCATGCTCTTGTTTTTCCAAGTTTTGAAGTGGGAGCCAAGATCTTGAGTTGAAACTTTCTTTTTGAAAGAAAATGAGCTGAGATGCCGGGTACCCTTCAAGCTTTATTAAAGAAAGAAATCTGCCTGGCTGTACTCAAAATGGAGGACAGCAGCTAACCTAGGGTGGTGGGAGCTTATATTGGTATGTTGGCGCCAAGAGCTGGGTGATGCCATCAAGGAGGGTCATTATGCTAATGTGGATCGTGGTGGAGAACCGCATCCTTGCAGAAGCAAAAGGGGTTTCTGTCAGGAGGCTTCTCATAAAGGGAAGGCAGGAGGGGAGGGGAGGAGGTGGGCACACCATTTTGTACTTGGGCTTGTCTAAAGTGGCGCTGGTTATGCTGCAGATGTATTCCTTTTTTCTAATGCATACATTTAATGCCATAAATTTCCCTTTTAGTACTGCTTTAGGTGAGTCCCACAAATTTGGGTATATTTTCATTCAGTTCAATTTATTTTTGATTTCCCTAAGAAGTTTCCCTTTGACTTATAGATTATTCAGAAGTGTGTTGTATAGTTTCCAAGGGTTTGGAGATTTTCTTGATAACTTTCTGTTATTGATTTGTAGTATTATTGCATTTTGGTTGAAGAACACACTTTGTATGATTTCAATTCATTGAAATCTGTTGAGGTCTATTTTAAGACCCAGGGGAATGACTGATTAGCGCAGTTGTTTAGAGTCAATGTTGATAACACCAAGGTCAAAGGTTCAAATCCCCATGCTGGCCAGTCACCAAAACAAAACAGAACAGAACAAAACAAACAAAAAGGCCCAGGATATGGTCTATCTTGGTATATGTTCCATGCACATGTGAAAAGAAGGAAAAAAATATGTATTCTGCTGTTGCTGGGTGAAGTGATCAATAAATTTCATCTTGTTGACTGATGGTGTTGTTGAGGTCTTCTGTATGTTTGCTGATTCTCTGTCTATTGTTATATCATTTGTCGAAGGAAGAGTGCTAAAGTCTCCATCTATGATTGTGAATTTGTCTATTTTTCTTTTCAATTCTGCTATTAGTTTTGCTTCACATATTTTGCAGCTCTGTTTGCTGCATTCATATTTAGAATTGCTATCTCTTGGTTGTTTGACCCTTTTGTTGTTACAGACTGTACCTTTCTGTCTCCCGAATTTTCTTAATTTACTTCCTTTTCTTTTTCTTTTTCTTTTTTTTTTTTTTGCTCTAAAGACTACTTTATCTGATATTTATATCGGTACTCTTGCTTTCTTTTGATTAATGTTTGCATGATATGTCTTTTTGATTCTTTTGCTTTCAACCTGCCTGTATCATTATATTTGAAGTGCGTTTCTTGTAGACAGCATATAGTTAGGTCCTGTTTTTAATCCACTATGCCAATCTCTGTCATTTAATTGGTGTATTTAGACCATTTACATTTTATGTAATTATTGATATATAATAGGGCTTAAGTCTGCCCTTTTGTATTTTGTTTTCTGTTTTTTGTTTCTGTTTTCTTTTTCCTGCCTTTCTGTGGGTTATTTGAATATTTTTAGAATTCCATTTTGATTTAGCTGTAGTGTTTTTGAGTGAGTCTCTTTGTATAGCTTTTTATTTTTATTTTTTTGGCTCAAACCCTGGACTTTGATGCTATATCATCACCACACTCTAACCAACTGAGCTAACTGGCCAGCTTTTTAAAATGCTGATGGTAGATAACGTAATTTAGAAAACTCAAGAAGAAAATAAAAGCCAAGAGATTTTACCCATATTTTTTCTTACCACATTTTTTCTTCCTTTCTGATGTTCCAAGTTTTCTTCTTTTAGTATTTCCTTTCTGTTTAGAGAACTTCTATTAGATACTTCTTTAGGGTAGTTCTGATAGCAACAAATTCTCTTTGTTTCTTTCATCTGAGAATATCTTGACTTCCCCTTCATTCCTGAAGGGTACTTTCACTGGGCATAGAGTTCTAGAGTGACAGCTTTTTTTTTCTTTTAGCACTTCAAAAATATTGAGTCACTTTCTTCTGACCTGTGTGGTTTCTTTTTTCTTTTTTGGCAGCTGGGTGGTAACGGGATCTGAACCCTTGACTTCGGTGTGATAACACCATGCTCTAACCAATTGAGCTAAGCAGGCAGCCATGACTTGTGTGGTTTCTGATGAGAAATGACCAGCTGTCATTCTAATTGCTTTTGCTCTATGGGTAAGGTATTTTTGCTTGGCTACTTTAAAATGTATTTTTGTCTTTAGTTTTCAGAAGTTTAATTATAATATATCTTGGAATGCATTTCTTTGAGTTTGCTCTGTTTGGGGTTTGCTCAATTTCTTGAACCTGTAAGTTTATGTCTGTTCTCAAATCTGGGAACTTTTTAGCCATTATTTCGTTGAAGACTTTTTCAGTCCTGCCCTCTTTCTCCTCTGCATGTGAGATTTCAAAGACATAAATGTTGGATCTTTTGGTATAGTCTCAAAAGCCCCTGAGGATCTGTCCTTTTCTGTTGTTCAGACTGGATAGTTTCTGTAGTTCTATTTTCCAGTTTACTTATTTTTTCCTGTGTCCCTTCCTTTTTGCTGTTGAGCTCATCCTCTGAGATTTTTATCTTGGTTTTTGTATTTTTTGGTTGTAAAATTTTCCTTTGCCTCCTTTTTTTTCCTTCTATTTCTTTGCTCAGGCTTTTTATTTTTTCATTTGCATGAAGCATATTTGTAGTTGCTCACTGAAGCATTTTTACCATGGTTGCTTTAAAATCTTTGTCAGATAATTATTTTTTTCTCTCTAAACCAAAATTTTATTTTATTTTATTTATCTTGGCAGCTGGCCAGTATGGGGTTCCGAACCCTTGACCTTGGTGTTACAAGGCTGCACTCTAACCAACTGAGCTAACCGGCCAGCTCCCAAATTTTATTTTATATTTTAAATTCCTTTTGTTTATCCAGCACCATGTTTTTGCTGCCTCTTGAATCTTTTTTTATTTTAAAAATTTGCAGTGGGGCTGGTTGGATATCTCAGTAGGTTAGAGCACAGTGTTACAACACCACCATCAAGGGTTCGGATCTCCATACCAGACAGCTGCCAAAAAAGATAAGTAAAACAAATAATATTAATAAAATAAAAAAATTATTTGCAATTAACACATAATAATTATACATATTTATGTGTTGCAAAGTGACTTCATTACACATGATGTGTAATAATCAAATCAGGATAGTTAGCATATACATCACCTAAAACATTTATCATTTCTTTGTGTTGGGATTTGTCAGATGATTTTAATATCTCTGTAATCTTGGTGTTGGTATCTATTGATTATGGTTTTTTATTTGTTTTGAGATCTTCCTGGTTTTTGAGGTAGTGAGTGATTTTTTTTAATTGAAAACTGGATATTTTTATATTATGTTTTGAGACTATGCATCTTATTTAAATATTCTGTTTTAGTTAGCTTTCTCTGACATCTTTCTTACAAAGGAAGAATGGGCACCAACTCGTTACTGCCAAATTGAGGTAGAAGCCCAGGTTACTCACTCAGCCTCTACTGACACTTGAAATGGGGTGCTCCTTGTTACTAATAGAGTGTTCCGAATCCCCATATGGTCTCCACTAACACTGCTGTTGGGGTGGCCTTGATACCACTGGGCAGTGGAGAAAATCCTGACTTCCCACTAGGCCTTCCCTGGTGCTACTCAGTGGGGAGGGGGAGGAATGCCCTATTACTGCCAGGTGAGGATGGAAGTCCAGAACCCCCAGGTGTCTCTACTGACAAAGTGGGATGGGAGTAAAGCCTTGCTGCTGGCCAGCAGAAATGAAAATCCCAGCTCCTCATTCGACCTTCTCTGACAACCATCCCAATGGGGTGGTTGTGTCAGCTCCCTGTAGTCTCACAAGAATGCAAGTCTAGGCTCCCTATTTGGCCTTTGCTAGCTTAGGTGGAGGTGGAGCCATAGTTTCTTCTATGGTGTTTGGCTGCAATAATGCCGTTATTACCTAAAGTTTCTCTGTCTTGCTAAGCTGCCCCATTTCTAGTACTTTTGAAAGAGAGGGCAGGTTTTTGTCGGGCCTGTTTTATCTGCACTCATTGGCTTTTCTGGGTTGCAAGCATTTTCGGCTTCAAGTCTGAGATATGTGAGGTAAAAAGAAAACCCAGAAAATTCACTACTGTGTTTTTCTTTAGGTCCTAGAATCCCTAGTCAGCATGTCTTACCTTTCCATCTTTCTGAGTTTTCATATATTTCTTTTATATATAATGTCCAGAGTTTTTAGTTGTACTTAGCAGTAGTTATAGGAAACGTTATGTCTACTCCATCTCCCCAGAAGTGGGAGATATTATTTTGTTAAAGATTTGATATGTTTGCCAATGAGAATAATTCAGTATGGGGGGTGCGGAATGATAATTCGGAAAGGTGGTACAAAAAGTGAGTACTTGAGTTGGGGAGAGGAAATGGGACTCAGGACAAGCAGAAGGTTGTTCTCTGATAGAATCAGGGACACTTCTTCCACCAACCCAGGAGGGGTGATGGATGGGAATATATTTCAGACAGGTCTAGAGAGTTAGAGTTAAGTAGATGAAGAAATTCCTCTACACTAGACCAATGCTGTTCAATAGAAATTTCTGAGATGATGGAAATGTTCTATGTCTATACTGTCCAATATGGTAGCCACTGAACACATGAGGCTATTTAGCGATTGCAATGTGGCTAGTGCAACTCAGGAGCTAAATTTTTAAGATAATTTAAGTTTAAATAGCCACATGTGGCTAGTGGCTATCATAGTGGACAGTGTAGCTCTAGATAAAGAATGAGATAGATTCGTTGGCTGAGGGTGAAGCTGAGAGTAGGGGTGTGGGGAGAAGTTGGAAGTCTCAGAAGAGATGAAAAAATATAAGAATCCTCTTGATTTGTGATCACACCAAAACAACACCTCCCATTAAAAAAAACCAGAAACAACTGCCAGAGGGGCTGGCTGGTCGGCTCAGATGGTTAGAGCGCGGTGTGATAAAACCAAGGGCTGCAGTTTGGATCCCCGTACCAGCCAGCCGCAAAAAAAAAAAAAAAAAAGAAAAAAAAACCTGCCAGAAAAATATATTAAAGATGTATTTCAAATATCAAGTGTAGAAAGTAAGACATAATAAGTATATATCACTAAAAAAATTTTTTTTCTTTCCTTCAGCAACTGGCCAGTGTGGAGATCTGAACCCACGACCTTGGTGTTACTAGCACCACATTCTCCCAAGTAAGCTAACCGGCCAATCCCCAATTTTTTTTCCTATGCTCTAAAATACTAGCAGGAAAAACCATTAACTTTGACCTTTGAATTGGTCAGTCTTTAAAAGACACAGAAGTGGAGTCTTATACAATGAGCCCTGGGACTGAGTCAAGTACAGTCACTGAAAATTGCTTCTGGACATTCCAACTGTGTGAACACAAACTTGCCACCTAATGTCTTCCAAACTTCAAATTCCACATCTTGAAGGTGAAGGTAAATAATACCTACTTCTCTGGGTGAGAATTATAGTAGATATGCCCAGGGATTTAGTAGACACACATTAAATGTCAGATGACTTTGAATCATGTGATTTCATTGTTCTGGCTTTTTCCCACGATTTGATTTATACTGTATGTAGTTTGCTTACTTGTTAAAAAAAAAAATGAGGGGATGAAACAGCGGGGTGGAAAGAGAAATGAGATGTATTCACATTGGAGAGGGGAGTGTGTATTTGCAACCTGTAAAACTAAAGCTTTATGTTTAGGATTGCAAAGTGAACTCTGTGGAGGGTGGAGCTCCATAAAGCTTCTCATCTTGGCACCTAGGAAAAACTTCTCAAGGATTTATAGACTTAATAAATTAAAACCACTGTTATCCATAACACAATTTCTAACTGGTGTATCCAACACAATAACATAAGGTCTGGATAGGCTACAAATTGATTTCAGGCATAAAATTAGTCAATAAGAAGCAATTTTGGTTGAGCCAAATAGACCAAGCAAAATGCAAAATTGTCCTAACAGTGGGGCTGTTCATTTCACTCTGGGGGCTTTAGATGCAGTGGGAACTCCCACTCTGTCAAATGACATTTCTGGGTATGCTTCTCCCCAAATTAGTGCTTCCCTGAATAATAAAGCAGCTCTAGTAAATATTGAATGGCCAACTCTAGGAAGCCATTCTCAAATTACTGCCTCCAGGAAGTGATCACTTTTCAAGGATGCCAAGTTACAGCCAAGACACACTTTTGGGCTGCCCACAGACATGTAGATAACTTGAGAACACAAGAATGTCCACAAAGGCTTTAGCGGAGGCCCACAAGTCCCCATATCTACAGTCATTTGGGCCCAGGTGGGCATGGCCTTGAGTAGAAAAGCACCAAAGTCACAGTTTCTCCGTCCTGTTCTGGGATGATTTGGGTACTGGAAAGGTTGCATCCATAGTAATTCCCTGTGTTGGACCTGACCTCTTCATCCCAGCTGACTATGGAAAGAAGCCAAAGAAGAGCAGGGTATCAATGCGTTTATTTGCATTAGCCATTTTTTTATTTGCCTTAGGGACATTAGACTGCAGGCCTCCTTAAGCATGAACTGTTTGTTAAAGTCTGGTGTTGGCTTTTGTGGACTGGTCTAGCCAAGAGTTGTTTTAGCCCAAATGAGGAGATGGGGGTGGGGCTGGGGTGGGGTAAGACATCTGCAGAGCCCAACAACCGTTACCAAGGCCTACCCTGGCTCTGCCTCTACCTGCCAAACGGTAAACAAAGCCCCTGGGAGAACTCGGGTGAGCTGAACACCTTGGTCAAACACTAAGCAAACCACCACCAGGTGTGCTTGCAGAACAGACTCTCCATCAGCGTCCTGTCATGCAGAAAATGTTTATCCAATTTGTCAAGATAATCTTTCCTCAAATAAGCCTTGGGTCTACTCCTTGGAACAGCCTGAATTTAGTCGGTATAATGTAACTCTATTTTTTTCACCCATTTTCCTTTAATCGCTGTGTCAACTTTTCCCTGGCTTTAAGCAAACTGAAAGTAATTATATCATTCTTAAGTGAGTAATCTTTTGACTGGATTAGCTGATTCGTGAGTTACTCTAAAATTCTTCTAAACTTTGCAGTCCTTTTCCAAACACATTTTCTTAGATGTTTCATGAAGTTCAGCTCATCGATGACCCACGGATGTGTTTATTCTGTCACGTTTTGTGGCTACACCTTGACTATATTAGAGCATTTGAAAAGAAGTTGAGTATAGAAATATGAGAGGGGGAAAAGTTAACTTCACCCACTAATTTAGGTATTTCTTGGAAATATTACAGTCATTGTAAATAACTTGCAGCCTCAAGCACGAAGAACGTTTGACTAATGCTTTGAATCATGGTGTAATATTAAAAGCTGGACTTGACAGACTTAAAAGCATTCACTTCTTTCATTTCATTTATAGTTTCTTTGCTATTTGACACCCTGTGTGATATTGTTTTGTTTAAAAAACAGAAACACTAAAGGTTACCACATTTTTCTTCTTTCTACTCATTGACATACTCCCACAGAACTCATGATATATTTAAAAATAGAAAGCTCAGCCATCTGGCTATTTGATGGTTTCTATTTTTGTTTCTCTTTGCATTCACAAAGTCTGTTGAGTCTGAAATTCTCTATGTTCTGCCCTATATGTAATTGTGTATATATACACATACACTTTTTCATTTAAATTTAGCCATTATCAATCTGGGTTTGTTTTACTGACCAACGTGGCACTTTGGTGGGAATGCCAACCTTGCTTAATTTATGCATTAGTCAAGTCTGCATTAAATCCTGACTCTGAAGATTGTTACCCAAAATCTAGGAGATGCCAAATCAAAGGCATTTCTTATTAATATGTACCACCCATACACATTGATAGAAATTTCAATTTTCATTGATAGAAATATGCTCTTTGCCTTGGCTTTGATGGAAAAGATGGAACCACAGGACCAGTCGCAACTTTAAAGCTCATCTCATTCATCCCCATCGTTTTACACCTGAGGAAAACAGGGTCTAGAAATGAGGGAAAAGACCTGTCCAAGGTCCTATGGCTAATTAATTAGTAGCAGAATTCCCTTTGGAACCCGGGTCTCCTGACTTTTTCTACTGCTTTGTTCATTTTCATAAAACTAGTTGAGAGCTATTAAACGTATTTTTTGTGAGGCTTCCTAATATACATTTTAATTACATTATACATTTTTAACCTTCGTTGTTTATAAGATTGTGTTTACAAGCAAAATTAAAATGCATTGTTATGCCTTGATAGCTAAAGAAAAGATTTTCTCACTCTTCAGGTGTCAGTGACCCTCAAACCTTATTCCATGCACGAATGAGCTGGCTAAAAAGGCAGATTCCTCTAGAGAATGAAAAGACAAGTCACAGACTGGGAGAAAATATTTGCAAAAGACACATCAGATAAAGTATTGTTGTTCAAAATATACAAAGAACACTTAAAACTCAACAATAAAAAAATGAATAGCCTGATCAAAAATCGGCAAGAGAGAGCCAGCCCGTGGCTCACTCGGGAGAGTGCGGTGCTGATAACACCAAGGCCACGGGTTCAGATCCCTACATCGGGATGGCCAGTTAGCTCACTGGCTGAGCGTGTTGCTGACAACACCAAGTCAAGGGTTAAGATCCTCTTACCAGTCATCTTTAAAAAAAAAAAAATCGGCAAGAGACATAAACAGACGCCTCACCAGAGAAAAGATACAGATCTCAGGTAAGCATATGAAAAGGTGTTCACAATCATATGTCCTTGGGTAATTGCAAATTAAAACAATATGATACCACTACACATGTATTAGAAAGACCAAAATCCCAAACACTGACAACACCAAATGCTGACGAGGACATGGAGCGACAGGAACTGTCATTCATTGCTGGTGGGAATGTAAAATGGTACAGCCACTTTGGAACAGTTTAAACTACACATACCCTTACCATATAATCCAGCAACCCCACTCCTTGATATTTACCCAAAGAATTGAAAACTTATGTCCACACAAAAACCTGCCCACAGATTTTTATGCAGTACCAGCTTTATTCATAGTTGCCAAAACTTGGAAGCAACCAAGATATCCTTCAGTAGGTGAATGGATCAATCAACTGTGGTACAGCCAAACAATGGAATATAATTGCATTAAAAATAAGTGAGCTGTTAAGCCATGAAAAAGCATCGAAGAACCTTAAATGCACATTACTAAGTGAAAGAAGTCATATTGAAAAGGCTATACACTGTATGATTCCAGCTATATGACATTTTGGAAAAGTCAAAACTATAAGGTTGGGGTGCAGGGACAGGGAGGGAGGGCAGTGAAACTATCTGTATGATACGATGATGGTAGTTACTGTCACACATTTGTCAAAACACATAGAGTGTACAACACCAAGAGTGAGCACTAGTGCCAGCTATGGTCTTTGTGTGATAATAATTCATTAACGTAGGTTCGTCAATAACAAATGTGCTGGATTGGGATGTCAGCAGCGGGGGAGGTTGTTCATGTGTGGTGACAGAGGGTATTTGGTAACTTTTTACTCAATTTTGCTATGAACCTGAAACTGCTCTAAAAAGTAAAGTACAGGGCTGGCTGGTGAACTCAACTGGTTAGAGCCGAGTGCTGATAACACCAAAGTCAAGGGTTTGGATCCCTATACAGGCCAGCCACCAAAGAAGAAGAAAAAAGGAAGTTTATTAATTTTTTTAAAAAGTAGATTCCTGCTGTGCTCCATCTCACTCCCCATTGCCACCCCACTCCCTCACCGCGCCCCCCCACCCCGTCAATGCTGAGTTAGCTGCTTTGAAGTGAGGCCCTGAATTTGCATTTTTATCAGATGAGAGGTGGAAAACTGTTTTCAGAAATCCTGTTCTGCACCCTCAAGCCTGCTGAGGATGTAGCTCAGATATGAAGGAGATACACTGTTTGTTCATTCAGAGACAATGCTTGCTTTGAATGTGCAGTTGCTAACCCACAACCTCCTGGAGCAACCTACTGCCTGGGAACCCCTACTTTGCAATTAAGGTAGTTAAACCTAGAGGTCAAACTGTTCTGAAAAAAGGCAGCAAGCTAGGCAGGGCCACAGTGGGGTTTTTTCCCTCTTTGTACTGGAGGTGAGGACTGGGGGGGAGCCTTTCCACCACCCGGACTGTTCAGCCTGCCCTAGTTGGCTGCACCTGTCTGCTAGCCTTTGCTTTCCTGTTCTGTGATAAGAGAACAAAGCCTCCAACTGAGGAGTTGGTTGCTGGAGTCGGCCAAGTCAAGTATTACTCAAAGAGTTTGGTCCTAATCAGAGGCTAAGGAGTTCTCTCAGCTGGCTGCAGGAATGTCAAGCCGAGTAAGAAACTGACAACAGCTGGAGAATGTGAGGTCCTTTCAGACTTCTTAGCATTTCTGAGTCGTTTCTTGGGATAATGTGTTTACTCTGTGCAGAACACTATTATAGGCAGTAGGAATATATCAGGAAGTGAAAACCTTGACCTCATGGAGCTTATAATCTATCCATAACAGCTAACATTTATATCATGCCTACTATGTGCCTGGCACTTTTCTAATCACTTTACATGTATTAATCCATTTAACTCTCACAACACTATGAGTTAGGTGACATTATATTCCTGTTTACAGATTTTAAGACTTCAAGAGGTCAAGATGTTTACTCAAAGTCACATGCATTTCAGTCTAAATCAAAGAGCGTTCCCATGGGGCATTATTTTCCTATTGGGTCCATGGGCATAGATCTCCCTGTCTCAGCAATGTTAAATTATTCATAAGGAGGGGAAGGAGACTGTCTTAATCATTTGTGCTGCTATAACAAAATACCACAGGCCGGGTGGCTTTAACAACAAACATTTATATAATAGGGGACCTGAACACACCTTTCAGCATTGGACAGAACATCTAGGCAACAAATCAACAGAGTAACCATTACTCTTTCAGAGGGAGAGAAGAAATCTAGGGTTATCAGTGGTGGGAGGCGGGAGGGAGAGGGGAATGGGGAGAGATTGGACAAGGGGCGTAAAGAATAAATATGATATGTAACAATATGCATACTAATAATATTGATTTGATCAACATATGTCAACATTGAATCTCAAAAATATGTATAATCAATTATGATTCAATAAAAAACAACAACAAAAAAAAAACCCCACACACTTCTGGAGACTGGGAGTGAGGGTGCCAGCATGGTCGGGTTATGGCGAGGGCCCTTTCCTGGTTTGCAGATGGCCACCTCCTTGTGTTCTCACTTGGGGAAGTTAAATTATTCATAAGGAGGGGAAGGAGACTGTCTTAATCATTTGTGCTGCTATAACAAAATCCCACAGGCCGGGTGGCTTTAACAACAAACATTTATATAATGGGAGACCTGAACACACCTTTCAGCATTGGACAGAACATCTAGGCAACAAATCAACAGAGTAACCATTACTCTTTCAGAGGGAGAGAAGAAATCTAGGGTTATCAGTGGTGGGAGGCGGGAGGGAGAGGGGAATGGGGAGAGATTGGACAAGGGGCGTAAAGAATAAGTATGATATGTAACAATATGCATACTAATAATATTGATTTGATCAGCATATGTCAACATTGAATCCCAAAAATATGTATAATCAATTATGATTCAATAAAAAACAACAACAACAAAAAACCCCCACACACTTCTGGAGATTGGGAGTGAGGGTGCCAGCATGGTCGGGTTCTGGCGAGGACCCTTTCCTGGTTTGCAGATGGCCACCTCCTTGTGTTCTCACTTGGGGAAAAGAGAAGGCTAGTTCTCTTCCTTTTCTTAAAAAACATTAATCCCATCATGGGGGCTGCACCCGCATGACTGGGCTCTGTCCTGAAGGAAAAAATAGTGCTATAAAGGATACCATTGGATCAACTAACAAAATTGAATAGGGATGGTGAATCAGATAAAGGTATACAAGTTTATGAAGTGATAACTGTATGTGATTACACAAGAGAATATTCCTTAGGAAATACAGAGAATATTCTTAGGAAATACAAACTGAAGTATTTAGGGGTAAAGGGCCTTAATAAATCCAACTAACCCTCAAATGGTTCAGGAAATATTTTACACACACTCACATACACACTTACATGGATATATAACAGAGTGATAATGAGCAAGCCAGACGAGCCAAATGACAACACAAATTATGTCAACAAGTAAATTCAGTGATAAAAAATTTAAAAGTTGTACATAAATATTTGTCCGGATGTGTATGCATGCATTCTCCTGGGGAGAGGGTTCACAGATTTCCTTAGATTCTCATAAGAGTCTGTGACACAAAATAGTGGCTTAGATGTAGCATCTTGATTTGTGAAGAAGAGTTTATTCTTTATTGGAAAGAAGTTTGCCCTTTAAGAAAGGGAAGCATGTTGTTTCCAACATGTGGATTCCAATTTCTGGTACTCACACCTGCTTTTCACCTTAGCAACCCAGAGGTATGTAATAATTAATCTGCAGTGTCTGGTTGACCTCTTTCTTCACTCACTGGGCATTCGCTGAGAACCTACTATGTAGCATATATTCTGCTACAGGCACACAAAGATAAAACATAGGTAATCGTTAGTGATTCTTTGTCCTTTGAAAAGTATACAACCTAGAAGAGAAGAAACCTATGGAAAAATAACCATGATTTTAGCAGGAAAAGTGCTGAATGTCTCAAGTATAAGCCAAAAGGTTATGGGAGTTCAGAGGAAAGAAGACTTTAGGCTGAGAGATATGGGATAGGCTTCAGAGGGGAAGGGTCACTTAAGCTTGACTCTGCAGGATAAATGAGCTCTGCAAAGCTGTAAAATGTGTTTGTGTATGAGTGTGACAGTGTGTGTGTGAGTGGGCAAAATGTGCAGATGGGTAATCTGCTTTAGGAGATTTTTCACTTGAGTGGGAGTTACTGGGTGTATTAGGGAGAACGTGGAGACAAGACTGGTAACAAAGAACATTAAAGATTGGCCTAAGAATTTTGGGTTTAATTTATTACCAAATAGGGTGGCTGTGGGGTTTTGAGCTGATAAGTGACACAGAGTGATCGGGAAGAGTGACCCAGTACTGATATGGAGGTGGAACTATATGCAGGGACGAGGCATAAAGGAGAAACAGAGCCTGACTCTAGTGCTTGCCTCTGAGGTACCCAAAGTGGTGGCAGAGTGCAGACGCAGGGAGCAGGGTTCCCATGGAAGACTGAGGGAGGAGTGCAGGCTGCCCAGCAAAGGGAGGATGTGCACAGAGGAGATAAGCAGATATCAAAAAACCCTCTTCAGCCCAGGTAGCAAAGACAGGCAAGCTGGCACGTGGCTCCTAGGCTGGGAGGGGGAGGAAGCAGCTCCCAGGGAGCCACCCCTTGTGAGCACCCCTGGCAGAGGACAGGGACATTTGGGTGGGGATAAGTAAGGCAGTGCTGGAGCTTGTAGCCTGCCGCAGGCATTGATGACCTCATGGCAGCCAACACCAGGTCTCTGATTGGAGGGTTCTCAAGGCTTCGCGATCTGAGGGCTCCCAGTGGCAGAGGACAGGGACATTTGGGTGGGGATAAGTAAGGCAGTGCTGGAGCTTGTAGCCTGCTGCAGGCATTGATGACCTCATGGCAGCCAACACCAGGTCTCTGATTGGAGGGTTCTCAAGGCTTCAGGATCTGAGGGCTCCCAAAGCCAACCCTTTTGATGTTCAGCTGTCACTGCCCTCCAATTATTCATGAACACTTCTGCATGGCACGGCTATGCACTTGTTTCTTTACCATGGAAATAAACACATAGTTCCAGCCCAGAGCCAACCCTTTTGATGTTCAGCTGTCACTGCCCTCCAATTATTCATGAACACTTCTGCATGGCACGGCTATGCACTTGTTTCTTTACCATGGAAATAAACACATAGTTCCAGTCATCCTGGAGAAAGACAATTGGCAACTCACCTGATGCATCCAGGCCTTCTATTTAGAGGAGAGTTTAAGGAGTGTTGAAACTACACTCTCACTTCTCAGTTTCCCAGGAGGAGGACTGGATGGGAATAACTCAAATTTCTCTTGAGACTTAGACCCTGCGTAAGTTCCCATTTCTCTTACTGTGAAGAGAGGGCCCACCCACCCTCCCTGGGCTTTTCTGCCACTGACCTTAAAGAGGCATTTCTTCCGAGTCAGAGAATTCTATTTTATTTTCCTTTTTTCTTTTTAACATTTATTGGTACATATTTGTGGAGTACAGTGTGTTGCTTCAAAATATGCATATAGTGCACATTGACTCGCTTAGGGTAGATAGCATAGCTTTGTATCCACTAATCCACCACTTCCCCTCCCCTCCAGACCTCTGGTAACCATTATTCTTGGAGTCAGAGAATTTTACAACTAGAAGAGACCTTAGCGGTCATCTACTCCAATTCTGTACTTGTACAAATGAGGAAATGGAGGTCCCTAAAATTTGAATGGCTTGTCCAAAGTCATATGGGTATGGCAAAGTACAACCAGAATCCAGATCTCCTGGCTCCCTGTCCAGGGTTAACCAATTGCAGGCCCCCTAAAAGTTCCTTTTGAACTCTTAGAGCCATCTTGTTTTCAGGAACTTTCTCTAGGGTGGAGTCATGGGCAGCAGACCCTGCAGGATGATGATGCCACCACAGGATTGGAGAAGTGATTGGGACAGGATGTTTAAAAGCATGATGACATAGCCCGAATCTCCAAAGCCTTAAAGGAAATGGAAGGATCTGGTGTTTTACAAGACCTGAAACAGGTGTCTTGTTTGTTCACAGGATCTTTCCAAGAGAAAGCCATAATGCATCCTGAAAGAGAAAAGAAAATCATAAAGTTTTAAGGAGATTAGATAGTTGAGATTAGCTTTTTGTGATCTTGAAATGTTTTTTCTTATTTCCAAATCTTATAACGCTGAGCATGTTGAGCAATCAGGTGAAAATCATATGCAAACAGAGTCTAAGTACTGATAAGAATCCCAAAGGTAAACAATGAATTCCTACTAATGGCTAAGTCACTAAGGTAAGATCCAGTCTAAACACACACCCTTGGTTAAATAGGGTTTCATTAGCTCAGGTTACAGTGGCTCAGGGAAATTTTTCCTTTATGCCTGTCAAGTGAAATTAATTATATATCATCCATCAATCATTCCTGCCATAGAAGTTCTAGGTGAATATTCAGGAATCCACAACAGCTCCCCCACTGGGCTCCCCGCCCTCATTTCCTACCCCACCAGCAACACTCTGGGGCATATATTGGTGCCCATAGCTAAAAGTTCATGGAATTTTTTGCAAGTCACAACTATGTTTTTACTGATAACCTGTAAAAGTTTTTCTTTTCAAAATTTGACACTTGGTGTATGTTTCAAGTTACTGACAAATATTTGATTTTGTAGAGTGTATCTTAGACTGCACAGTAAATTAAATTCTTGCAAGTTACTGATATTAAATTTGTTTTTATAGAATAAATAGTACAAGTGATTCAAGAACATTTAAAAATAGAGAAAATAATTTAAAAAAATATAACCCATATCCTCACCACATAATTAAATCATTTTTAGAATTTTAATGTATTTCCTTCCCTGTATTTTTCTTTTGTTTTCTCTTTTTCTCCTTGTAATAAAAACAATACAAGTGTAGTATACAAAGTTCAAAAACTATGGATAAAAAAAGAACATAAAGATAGGCCAGTACAGGGATCTGAACCCTTGACCTTGGTGTTATAGCGCCAGCTCTCATTCATCACACATTTAACGAGCATATTTCTGAGCCAGCACAAGGCTAGAAATTAAGAATTAAAATATATTTGTTTATTTTAAAAAATAGTTATTGAGTACCTAATAGGAGCCAGACAGTGTTTTAGGCATTAGGCATACAGCACGGAAAAAGCCAGGCAAAAATCTCTGCCCTCTTGAGCTTCAGTTCTGGTGCACATGAACAAGAGATGGTCCTTGCTGAGGTCAAAATACAGCATTTTTAGGAAATAAGAGAGTGGCAAAAATTAGTATTCATATTTAACACTATGAACATCTACTCTGTGCTGTCCTATCTCAGGAGATAAAGACACAACTGTGAGGAAGACACCATCCCCTATACTCAAGTGGCTTATAGTCCAGGTCTCAGTGTCTCTAAGACACTGAGAGCCCTGGAAAATTCTCATCCTCACATGGACACAGTGATACTTGTCCTGCCCATACCATTGGGTGAGTATGAAATTAAATGAAATGAATCTGCAAGTGTTTTGTAAGCTTTAAAGTGAGATACCTGATGGAAGAGTTGGTGTCGTTCTGAGCAGTGGAGAGACATGCCACACATTTGAAACAAGGTGATACAGTACCTGAGAGTGATCGCTAAGGGCCAGGGAGTCAAGCAGGCTATTAAGTTGGGCTTTCCCAACACGGAAGACATTTAAAAATTTTGTTTATTTACACAAGGTGATACAGTACCTGAGAGTGATCGCTAAGGGCCAGGGAGTCAAGCAGGCTATTAAGGTGGGCTTTCCCAACATGGAAGACATTTAAAAATTTTGTTTATTTATACCTGACAAATAAAAATTGCATATGTTTATGCTGTGTAACACGATGTTTTGAAACATATATACATCGTGGAATGGCTAAATCAAGCTAATTAACATACACATTACTTCACATACTCATCATTTATTTGTGGTGAGAACACTACACTAAAAATCTACTCTAAGGAGACTTTTTTAAATGCCATTCTTTTGAGCTGTTTTAGGTTCATGGCAAAAATGAAAGGAAGGTACAGAGATTATTTATCATGCCCGTACCCCCAACACATGCATAACCTCCCCGTTATCAACATCCCCCAGCAGAGTGTGCATTTGTTACAATTAATGAGCCTACGCTGACATCATTATCACCCAATGTCCACAGAGTACATTAGCGTTCACTCTGGTGTTGTACATTCTATGGGTCTGGACAAGTGTGTAATGACATGTACCCCTTATTACAGTATCATACTTGTCATGATACGGTATCATACACTACAGTGTGGGTTCACTGCCCTGAAAATCCTCTGTGCTCTACCTGTTCACCCCTTCCTCACCCCTGCAGCCACTGACCCTTTTTACAATCAGGAGACTTTTTTTACATATGGGCAAAGACGTGACCACAATTAAGATTTATTCTTCCCAGAAGTAAAGTGGTTGAGTAAATAAGGCCCTGTGATGATGATGATGAAGATGATAATAATAGTAATATTTTAGTAACAGTTCACACCTTCCTCTATCATCCCATTTATTCTCACAACAGTTACATATTTTCAGAAAACTATGCTCTCATTTTCATCTTTTCCTTAACTCAGTGGTTCTCGAACTGTAGTCCATATTAAGATCACCTGAGGAACTCGATATGCACAACAGGGTCAGGTCCTATCCTCTGGGCTCTTTATTAGCTTCCCAGGTCAATCTGATACACACCTAAGTCTGTGACTCAGTAACTTTTAGCTCACTTACAATTTGACGGTTTTCAGAGCTGAGAAATACCTTAGAAATCATCCTATTGATGCATTCACTCTACCAGAGAGGAGGCAGAAGCTGGTGCAGGGTCACACGGCCAGCCAGTGTCTGAGCCATCATCCACACATAGCCTTTTGACTGGATTGACCAGCCTTGCAGGCTCCTTTCTGATGCTTGGGAGCTGCTGGAAGCAGGAGTGTCAATTGACTGTCGAGTGTTGGTGGCTCACAGCCACAGCTCTTGCGTTAGTAGCAAGTGTGTTTTCCCAGAGAAAAGCTGCCCTTCAGAGTTTCTAGCACTGCCTTACCTAACCACACAGTACTTATTTTGTCTGAGAACAATGTATTCTATGTAGCGGCCCCTGAGATAAGTTTTTAAAGCACTGTAAATTCTCCAGCTGAATACAGAGGAATTTCCAAATTAGTCTCCTCAAACTAGGACATTAACATTTCCCATAGAAAACTATTTCTCTGTCTATCCAGGTCTTTTACTTCTTTAGTCTCCTCCCTACAACTAAGGAACTTTATCAGTCTTCTCTGACTTATTCTGAGTCTGATGCTTGGATTTTGACTAATATCCTCCTACCCTGAATCTCCATATTATAAATGACACAGCTGCAAGGTGACACTTATTAATATGCTGGCTGTTTTGTTCTTATTTTGTGTGGGGATAAAACAAAGTGGGAAATGATGTGTTTTTCTGTGCTGTGAAAATACCTGTCACTCTTATTAAAGTTTTGGCCTCCTGTGGCTGCAGCAATAAGAATATTTCTGAAATGGCCACTATGTGCCCCCACCCCTGTAGAGTGAGTTGACGGTCTCATTAAAGTGACTCCTTGGTAGAAGCGGGCATTTTCGTTCACTCAAAGTGGGTGGAATTGGTGCAGCTTTTAAAGGCAAAGTTGGTAATGTTGATTCAAGTAAAAATGTTGGTATCCTTTGAGCAATTCTTTTAGGAAATTATCCTTTAGAATTATTAGCACAAGTGTCAAATGTATGTATAAGGATGTTAAACATTTTTTTTTGGTAATAACAATAAATAATAAGTAAATCCATAAACAAGTAAACAACCAAAGGAAACAGTGATCTATTGATGTGGGATTTCATTAAAAAAATAGGGTCTGGGGCTGATAACACCCAGGTCCAGGATTCAAATCCCCTTCCTGGGTGCCAAAAAACAAAATGAAACAAAAAAAAAAGGGGTCTGCATATGCTAGAGTATGCTAGGATACTATGTAACATTAAAAATCAGTGAAAGCAAGGTCAAGGGTTCAGATCCCCATACCAGCCACGGGGTGGGGTGGGAGGGGTGGAGTGAAAGCTCTAGACCTCAGTGGGAAAAAGATGCAAACAGCATGTATTGTTTATTTGTTTATGTGTGTGGATTAATGTTTTCTACCTATCTACCTCTTATCTGGAAGTCTAAAAATTAGTCAGAAGCCAGAAGTGATACATATCCAAACTGCTAATCCGGGTTATCTTCAGAGGGTGAGGTTACGGTGTATTTATTTTCTATAGTACTGTTTGCATTTTTTCATTGCATTACTTTTGTAATCAGGCAAAGACAAAACAAAACAGTAAAGTGTGTGTTTTGGTTTTTTAAAGTGATATATATTTTTTTAAAAAAATTAAAAATATTATTTATGCTGTCCAGGTTTTACACCCAGGCCATGCCGTGGAGGTTTAGTCTTTCTTCAACCTTTTGCAGATGACAATTACATTATAGTAATTTCAATATGGGGTGGCCAAGACTAGATGAAGTCAGCCTGGGATGGTCGGGGTTAATTTAATGCAAGTGAATAGACTGGTTTGAGGGGAATATTTTGAATCTCTATTCTGGTTTCTTGAAAAAGTTAATATGAATGAGAATGCAGATTTTTGGTGAAGTGGTGATAAAAGCCTTCATTATCTTCAATTAGTATTTACAGTGAAAGGAGCCTGTGGCCTGGGGGCTGAATCGCCAATTCAGCCACCCTCCAAGTCTTCCCCCTTCCTGCCTGCTCCAGTGTGAACTTGGCACCTTGCTGCTGGGCTGACTTGGCTTTTGTCAGGTTCTGCCTCACTTTGTGTTTGAATGTGTGTGCCTTGCCTCCCTCACTAGATAGACCATAAACTCGCCGAAGGCAGGAATAATTGTTTAGATTTATGCAACTATTATACTGCCTGGAAAAGTGCCTTTCACAGAATAGATGTCTAATAAATAATTAACTGGTTGTGTCATTTCCCTACTCAGACCCCTTTTTATTTTCCACTTTTTACTAAGTAAAGGACAATTTTCTGGGATGTGGTTCCAATTAACTTCCTGGTTTTAACTTGCCTTGTCACCCTAAATGCACCCTGTGCTCTAGAGAAATCTGACTGTGAGCTAGTCCCTCATAGAGTCAAGGTCCTCACTCCTCCTGGCTAGAGCCTGAACCATTGCCTTCAGACAAAATCGAAATTTACAAAAGCATCAAAGCTCTGCCAGGATTAACAAGGAAAACAGCAGAATGCTTAAATCGCATGGCCTCGGGAACAAGTTCAAGTCCCAGCTCCCCTACTAGGAATTCTGACCTTGGGTAAATTACTCATGTAGGCACCTCAGGGTGGTTAATGAGTGATTTGCTTAGCATAGTTCCAGGGCTAAGTGCTGGATATTGTCATTATTATTTATTTAACACCTTTATGTTAATTATCTGTCCCCCTCACCTAAGGTATTTGAGTTTGCCACCCCTGAAGTAGAATTGAAAGTGTTGGTGATATGGGGGTGGGGAGAAGGGAAGAACATTCTGCAGTGAGTGAAACTTGAACTTCTTAAAAGTTAGGTTGGAATCAAAGAATGAAGGACTTTGAACACCTTGCTAAAGATTTCACGTCGATGGCACGGTCAGTGAATTTTGAGGAGCAGTGATATATTTTAAACAAGAAAATTTAGGTACATAATTGGCAGACCTCCCCAATCCATCATTTATTATTCTCCCAGTTTCTTCCAATACTTGATGACGATAGTGACTATTACTATTACTAATAGTTACCATTTATTACATATCTATTTTGTGCCATCCACAAAATAGATATGTAATAGAAATGTAAGTGATTTACGTTTTCATTTATTAACTCACTCATTCCCCCATTCATGTACTTGTTCACTTATTCATTCAACAAACCTTTGCTGAGCACTTACTAGCTGCCAAGCCCTGAAGTAGGCTTGAGGGACAGTGGTAAAGAGACTGACCAAGTTCTTCCCTCACGGAATTTCCATTCTAGTAGGGATTCAGACAACAGATAAGGAAGCTCGTACATACTGTGCCAAGTGTTATGAAAGACAGTTTGTCATGCGTGTCCTTCTCATTAGCTGTTGATGTAATCAGTGTCTGACCCCAACTCTCTTTTCCATCCTTCTTTCCCATGCCATACGTAATCATGAGAGCCATGTCCTTCAGCTCCACTGAACTAATTTCTGGATTTTTTTTTTTTTTTTTAAAGATGACCGGTAAGGGGATCTTAACCCTTGACTTGGTGTTGTCAGCACCACGCTCACCCAGTGAGCGAACCAGCCATCCCTATATAGGATCCGAACCCGTGGCCTTGGTGTTATCAGCACCGCACTCTCCCGGGTGAGCCACGGGCTGGCCCTGTGGATTTTTCTGTTTTTACGACTGTGCTCACACAGTCCGCTCTAACGAAATATGCTCCCGTATTTTTGCCTTTTGAAGGTTTGTGAATCCTCCACCACCCATTTCACTACCATTTCCTCCAGGAGCCTTTTTCCGGTTGGGACTAGCTCCTCCTTCCTCTGTGCTGCAGGGCCAGTGTTTGAACCTCACACCTAGCACTTAGGTCACCCTCCTGAACATCAGTATGATTATTTGCACGTATCAGTTGTCGTTTTCCTCCACCAGACCCTCAGCAGTTTGCTTCCACCTCTGTCCGGGTTAACACAGCTGGTCTGGCATGGCTGGGCTTGCTCTTCTACGATCTCTTTTCCAAACCAGGGTCCTCGGTCGTCATCATTGTCTTCTTTTTTTTCTCATCTTCCCTTCTCCATTTCTCTTTTTTCTGTCTTCTTTTCTACCTTTTTCTCTCCAGCTGATCCCACCTCTGTGTCTGAGCACACAAGTGAGAATAGCCGCTGCCAGAGTGATCTTTCTAAAAGTCAAACCTGAGGATTTACCGCCTTACTTCAAACCTGCCAATGGTTCTCACGGTGAAGATAAAACCCAAACCCTGTGGCGTGGTACACACACACCCTTTCATAATCTAGACCTGCTTAAACCTCCAGCTGCATTCGTCTCACTCTCTGCCTCATCCACTAGGCCCCAGCTCTATCCAGATGCCTGCCAGCCGTGCTCTCTCCAGCCTTGACACACACAATGTCCTCTGCTGGAAGGACTCCTGCTAATCTTCTAGGTCTCTATATTTATTTATCTGTCATCTATTTATTTATTTATTTATTTGGCGGCTGGCTGGGATGGGGATCCGAACCCTTGACCTTGGTGTTATCAGCATCACACTCTAACCAAGTGAGCTCACCGGCCAACTAGGTTTCAGTTTAGGTGGCACCTCCTTCAGGACGCCATGGATTTCTCCTAGGCCTCCTATGCGCTCCTTTAGGACATCATTCTTACTCCTGGCCAAGGTCTTTTCATTTCTTGTTATAATCACATTTCATGGTCTCTCTCTACTGCTAACTATAAACTCTACGAGGGAAGAACCCCTGATATCCTAGTTCACTGCTGTATCTGCAGTCTAATTAGTGCTTGATGCACAGTCGAACCTGAATAAATACGTGTTGAATGAGCTCTCTTTTCATCTCACGTAGTCCTCCCCCAAATTTAAAATGTTTAAAAAAAAAAATATATATATATATATATATATATACATATGACATGAAGACATGCTTATTGTAAAGGAACTTCAAGCAAAACAGAGTATTTGAATGCAAATATAGGTTCCCTCTTACCTTATCTCTAATTGTCTCTTCAATTCTACTTTCATTGCTGGGATGTTAAAAGTTTACTGTGTATCTTTCTATTTCTTTATACTGGACACACACATGCGCATGTGCATAATACAGCCTCTACTCCCAATCCCGTACACAGTGTTCTGGTGAACAGAAATAGGATATTATAGGTGGTGTTCTGCTCCTTGTGTCTGCCATTTTTATTCAATATACTTATTGATTTTTTTATTCTCCATGTAGATTTACACCTACTATCGTGTTTTAAAAATAGCTATTTGTATTCCATAGTGAGATTATCTCATAGTTGATTTATTAATTCCCTGTTGGTAGACTTTGTATGTTCATCCTGTGCTCACAAATGTCAGTATAGTTGTTGGACAGGTTTCTAGAAGTAGAATTGCTAATAGAATGTAGGCATCTCAAAATTTTTTTAGTTCTTAGCTATTTCTTCACATAGTTCTTAGTGGGGGGATTTCAAATTCTCAAAAATGTTTAATTTGTCAACCAGGTCCTTGGCAAAACTGTGACAAGGAGGTAATTTATTTTTGCATTATTTCAATCCTCTTAGAATTATACTCCTCTGCCCCTCTCCCCTGTCCCTCCCATGCCACCTGGTCACACCCTACTCCCACCCCATGTGACCAATTCAGCAATTTCCCATTTAGCAATTTCCATAGTAGAAGAACATTCCTTCCCTGTGGGTCTACCACCTTCTGCATGGTATTTCCTGCTCCAGCTGATGGGGCCACCATTCCGCCAAGGAAATAACCCTCAGGATGTGGAAACCTGGAGGCCTCCCTAGACTCCTCCCTCTTCTAAACCACCCCCAGGCAACTACCAAATCCTTTAATTCTCTCTCCACATTCTTCTGGAATCTAGCCTAGTTCTTATCCCCATCATCTGTGACTAGACTCATTCACAGCCTTGGTCGTGGAGGGGTGGGTTGCATTTCCCATATTATAGCCAGAATAATTTTTCTAAAATATTATCTGTTCTCATCTGTCTTCTGCTTATAACCTGTTAAAGTTTCCTTCAGGACAAACACAAGCTCCTTAACATTCCAGAGACCTTCTCTCTCTGGCTCTAAACTGTTTAGCCTCATACCCACCAAAACATCACTTACACCCTATTTCCAGCTCCTTTGGCACCTCTGCTGGTGCATACCTGTGCTGCTGTTCCCTGAAAGGCAACACGATCTCTTTGTATATATTCTGCTCCCATTGACTGGCATTCCTCTCCCTCAGACCTGCCCCTCCTCCAGGCCTCAACTGATGGCGCCCCCTCCACGACCCCTCAGGTTGGCTGAGGTGCCTGTCCTGCGTGCTCCCACACCACGCCGAGGTCCTCTCACACTGGCCACTCACACCCTGATCACACTCAGTGTAATTGCCTGTTTACTTGCTGAGTCATGCCCTAGAATGTAAGCCCCTGAGGACGGGGACTGCAACGAGGATATCGCTGGGTACCTGTGCCTGGCACAGTTCTTGATACGATGCAAGTTTGTGGATTGATGTGAATGGACAAATGAATGAGTGGGTGAATTAGATGTTTTTCAGCAGCCGGGTACATTTAAACTCAGACCTACTTACAATCATAACAACAATATCCATCTTAAAAATTTATTTTTTAGTTCTCCATAACAGCCAGCCACCAAAAAGAAATTTTTAAAAAATTTTAAAAATTTTGTGTCAGGCTTAGAGGTTTCTTGGCGTTATATAATTTAGTCCTACCATCACTCTGTGAAGTAGTTTTGTTAGCACCATTTAATGGGGATGCTGAGATGCAGAGAAGTTAAGCTACTTGCCCTCAGTCACAAAGCCAAAGTGAGGGGGGAAGCCAGCGCTGTAAGCTTGTCTGATTTCAGAGCCTGTGTCCTACACTAACTCAGCTGCCTCCGGATTTTGCTCTGCTGTTTCCAGTTGATCCTGACTCTAATGGAGGGCCCTACTGACTACAATGATCTGCATTTGGTCTGGTGGAGATTTCTGTGTCCTTCAAAAAAAAAAAAAAAAAGTAGGTGCTTGTCACCTTCCCCTTCAGAGTAGGGTCAGTCAAGAAGGAATCTTGGAAGTATTTTTGCTTAGTGGTCAAGAATAAATATCCAGACTATCCAGCTTTCTTTCTTTCTCCATCCCGCATTTTGTTTTTTGCTAAATATTCTATAATGCACCAATTTTAAAAATAATTTTTAACTTTTTATTTTTGAAATAATTTTAACTTAGAGGAGAATTGCAAGAATCACACAAAGAATTCCTATATACCCTCCACCCAACTTCACCAATTGTTAATATCTTGTCCAATTTGTTTTATTTCTTTCTCTTTAAAAAAGTGTGCTTTCTGAACCATTTAAGGACAAGTTCTAGCCATCATGCGTCTTTACCTTTATCTCCTAAGAACAAGGACATTTTCTTCCATAACCAAAGTAGTTATCAAATCCAGAAAATCTAATATTTATTAAATACTATTATTGATACTCGAGTTTCACAAATTATCCCAATAATGTCTTTTATAGAATTTCCCTCCAATACGGGATCCAGTCTAGTGCATTTACTTGTCATGTCTAAATTTTTAAAAGCCCCTAATGATTTCCCTAAATCTTTTGAGCATGTCCCCTTAAATCAAGTTCAGGGATGGCTGTGTTGGTTGTGGTCTAGGGCCCTGGGCCAGGACTTAACAGATGAACCCCCAGGCTTGCCCTGCTCTTGACTTTGAAAAGTCCCTAGGGTCTCAGTTTCTTCACCTGTCAATGGGGAAATGGGAAAGTTGGATGTAAGCATGTCCAAAATCCTCTCTAGCCATTAATGCACCACAATAAATGAATAAACAAAATTTTGAAAAAAAGATTTTCTTTTTTTTTTTTTTTCCTTTTTTTCTTTTAAATTTAGGTAGAAAGAAACCTGCCTCCTTCAGAACCTGTCAGTTCTGAAAGCTTGCTAAATGATTTTATTTTCCGGATGTCTTACCTCTCCGAAGTTGTTTTTTCTTCTGCCATTATCTTCAGCAAATGCTTGGCTGACAGTCTTTTTCATCTCAGAAGTATTTTGAACATAATATGACTGTTTATTTAATGTCTCATGCACTTCAGAAGATAATGACCAGAAGAAGGGACTGTTTACCTATTTTTCAAGCACTATAGCTTACACAGCTCCAGACCTTCCAGAAAGCCTATATTAATTTGTCTTTATTTTGTCAGTTTGAAGTTAGATTAGCACTTATGAGCTTTTATTCTTTTCCTTCTGAAATCTGATGTGAATTTGTTATCCAGATTCCTTGGCATTCATACTTTACTCCCATGGGTTTCATCGCACAGATACAAATACTTTGCTGGGAAGTCCATAATAAGGGAGTTGCAAAGTTGTAAAATAGTAAAAATGACATTTTAGCCCCGAGATTTCAAAATAATTTTCATTTTCTCCTCCCTGCTACCCTTAACTACGGTTTCAAAAGAGTTGGTGGCATTTTTTAAGGTGGCAAGTATTTGTTATGTCAAAAGTCGTTTTCTTTGAGGCAATTACACACAAATTTAAAACATCTGTGCCTTCAGTGAGCCTTTCCTGAGGGCCTATTATGTGCAGGCACTGCCTTGGTCCTGGGGATGGAGCAAGGAATTGGGGCACCGAGTTTAGTAGGGAAGACAGATCTGGAGACAAATAATTCCAAAGGTAAGAAAAGCGCTCTGAGAGGTATTAACAGAGGGAGTGATCAGCTCTGCCAAGAGCGATGAGATGAAGCTGTTCTTATGTGTTCATCAGCTTTAAAAGCTGGGTTTTTTTGGCAGCTGGCACAGGGATTGAACCCGGGACCTTTGTGTTATCAGCACCTGCTCTAAACAGCTGAGCCAGCCCAGACTTCCTGCGTGAGTCTCGCTGTTCCGGGAAGGAGAGAGGAAGTGTGTGGGAGAGAGGACATCTCAACACAGAAGTTCCCTCTATAAGACAGGGGTTTCCAGGCAAGTTTAGAAACTGTGTGCTCTCAATTCTGCAACAATAAAAAACAAATTCTGGTTTCTGGGATAGCAAATGTTTTTTATTTGCATCTGTGAGCCTCTCTGTTTTTCCACATTTCCTACTTTGAACTTGTATTGCTTTGGTACAAACATAGTGCCAGGCGTTGTTCTGTGTGCTTTACTTATACGAATTCAGTTAGGTTGGTCTTAGCAATCTTGTAAACTTGATACTGTTATTATTCCCATTTTACAAATGAGGAAACCAAGGCCTAGAGAGGTGAAGTCATTTTGTTCAATCGATAGTATTTGGCATGGGAGCTGAAAGTCTTTGATCATCTTACTAGAGATTTTATTAAACATTATTTTTAGAAACTAAGACACCATTAGCAATTTCTATTTTACTCCATAATTTCCAAAATTATGATGTGCAATGATTTTGTTAAAAAATAACTCTTTATGAAGACTGATTAAAATTGAAATGAAGAGAGATGATTTGTCACTAGTTATATAAGCAGGGCTGGATAATTACTTCTTAGGAATTTTAGGTGGGATGAGGTTGTACCTGGGATAAGCAGTTACATTTTAGTGGAGTAAGCAATTAGAATGGGTTTCAGCTAAGATCCTTTCCAGTTTAATAATTTTATGTCTATGAGTAGGTGTTACCTCTCTGATCATTTTTATGGACCCTTAAAAGAGGGCTGGCTGGTTGGCTTACTTAGAAAGTGGTTCTGATAACACCAGCGTCCGAGGTTCATCCCTGTACTGGCCAGCCACCAAAAACCAAAGAAAAAGAGTCTTCTGCTGGGAACAAACAAAACACAAAACCAAAAACACCTTTACTTGTGTTGAGTGCATTTGTAAGCAGACGGTTGAAATTTTTTAATTGGGAATAATGCTTTAAGATAAGGCTTAATTCTTAAGATAAGGAATTTGACACATGTTCACATTAATAAGTAAATTTTAAAAAGATGATTTTTTTTTTTCCAAGAAGGAGGCTTTGAAGTGGACTGAGTAGGAAAAACCTCAGGACATTTGTCACCTAATGGGATGAGATGAGGTGAGAGGAAGAAGCCTTCACTGGAAAGGGTAGAGCAATGAAAAAGGGAAGTCAAGGCCTTCTAAGAGGAACTTCACTATCTAACAACTTAGCCCAGAACCAGATCACGCAGTCACCACCTCGTTTATTCCTGCTAAATTTTCCCCTGGCTCCACTCGGTTTGCCCTTAGGTCCTTTCCTTGATATAGTTGCCCTTGACTTACCATAATCACCAGAATAGAAGAAATCTTGGGAATTTATTCTAGTTTCATATCTCTGTTGTAGCCTAACTTCCCCCCTCTACACACACCCAGAGATTCTGATTTAATTGGTTTGGGGTGTGGCCTGGGCATCAGATTTTTTAAAGCTTTCCAGGTGATTCTAATGTACTGTCAAGTTTGAGAATCACTGTTTTCATCCCAGAAAGATATGTATTTTTTAAAAAATTTCAGGTCTATAGTCTTTCCTGATGAGACATTTTAATATGCAATTGTCTTTATCATTCATAAAGACATTCTAAAAATGTCTAAAAAGTCATTTTCCTATTGCTGGATGAAGTGTTCTAAAAATGTTAATTAGGTCCAGTTGC
>NW_007727824.1:5347-7389 GCF_000696425.1 Galeopterus variegatus | reverse complement strand
AAAAATTTCAGGTCTATAGTCTTTCCTGATGAGACATTTTAATATGCAATTGTCTTTATCATTCATAAAGACATTCTAAAAATGTCTAAAAAGTCATTTTCCTATTGCTGGATGAAGTGTTCTAAAAATGTTAATTAGGTCCAGTTGCTTGGGAATATTATTCAATCTTCTATATCCTTTCCAATTTTCTGCTTGTTCTATAAACTACTGGAGAGGAGAGTTGAAATTTCCAATTGTGTGGATTTGTTTATTTTTCCTTTCAAGTCTATCAGTTTTTGCTTCATAAATTTTGAAACTTTCCTGTTGAGTGTATTATATACTCAGTATTGTTATGTTGTCTTGATGAATTGACCTTTCACTACTATGAAATATCTCTCTTTAATCCCTGATAATATTCCTTGTTCTGAAATCTACTCTGTCTGATATTAATATGGACATTCCAACTTTCTTATGCTTTGTATCTTTTTCCATCCTTTTACCTTTAACCTATTTGTGTCTATGCATTTAAAGTGGGGTTTTTTTTGGGGGGGGTGGTGTATCACATAATTAAATCTGGCTTTTAAAGTCCAGTGTAACAATATCTGTTTTTTAATTGTAGTGTTTCAACCGCCTTTATTTAATGTAATTATCAATGTGGTTGGGTTTAAATCTATCATCTTGTTGTGTATCGTTTATTTACATGATTTGTTCTATTCTCTACCCCCCGACCCCCACAGTTGGTTGGTATGGGGATCCAAACCTTTGACCTTGGTATTATCAGCACCATGCTCTGATCAAGTGAACTAACTGGCCAGCCCTGTTCTATTCTTTTTAAGTACATGTGGAGCATTCATCAAGATAGATCATAAGCTGGACAATAAAGCAATTTTCAATAAATTGAAAAGGATTAACATAATGCAGAGTATTTTCTTCTCCGATCAAATAGAATTAAAATGGATGTAAATAACAGAAAGATATTTGAAATATCCTTCAATATTTGGAAATTAAACAAATACTCCTAAGTAACTCATAGGTCAAAGAAAATATCAGTATTTGTGAACTGATGCTTAAGTGGTGCATAGAGGGACATCTTTAGCTTTAAATGCTTACATCAGAAAAAGAAAAAATGTCTAAAATCAATATCCAAGCTTCCATATCAAAAATGCTGGAAAAAGAAGAGCAAATTAAAGATGTTGTAAGTAAAAAAAAAAAAAAAAAAAAAAAAAAAAAAAAAAAAAAAAAAAAAAAAAAAAAAAANTTTTTTTTTATGACCAGTAAGGGGATCGCAACCCTTGGTGTGGTGTCACCCGCACCGCACTCAGCCAGTGAGTGCACCGGCCATCCCTATATAGGATCCGAACCCGCAGCGGAAGTGCCGCTGCACTCCCCCGAGTGTGCCATGGGGTCGGCCCAGAGGTGACATTATTAAAGAACCTAAGTACAGATATTAAAGTATAAGATATTAAAGTATAATAGGATAATAAAGGAATATTATGAACAATTTCATATCAATAAACTCAACAAGTTAGATGAAATGTGGACAAACTCCTTGAAACGTATTACTTATCAAAACTCACACAAGAAGAAATGGAAAATATGAATAGTCCTAGATCTATTAAAGAAATGGCATTTGTAATTAAAAATCTTCCCCTTAAAACAAATACCTCCCCACCCCCACCCCAAGTCACTTTGGGTTAAAGCCATTCAAATAAAATTTTTAATTTAAAATTTTTAAAGTTTTTAATTCATTCCTTCTCCCATCACCCCCAAATATAACAACTGGCTTTCTTAATGAGAGATTTCAGTATTGTGTCTATTCACTACATTGGTGATATTCCTTACAGGATGACTTATTCTATTTAAGTAGCCATTGGGTTTGCTTCTCCTCATATTTTGGCCTATATTTTAACTTGGGCCCAGTTTTAAACAATAAAAATATGACACACATTAGAAAACTACATATGTCATAGGTGCACAGCTTGATGAGTTTTTATAACACAGATTCAAATTCTTGTAAACAGCCCCTAGATTAAAGATAGAACACTACCAGCATCTGAGAAGCC
>NW_007727823.1:235477-365302 GCF_000696425.1 Galeopterus variegatus | reverse complement strand
ACTCAGGATCGCGCTGTTTCCCGACACTGGTGCTCCAGACGCGCCGCCATTTTCCACCTCCAGGCCTTCAGATCTTAACCACTTCACCATAATGGTAGTTCAGAAAGCAGTAAATCACTATGGATTAGTTTAAAAAGGGGGAAGATTTACAGAGAATGTGAGAGGGTTACTCTGGGTCTTGGTGTCTTTTGTTCTGTTTTAGGCTTTGCTTGCTAATGTACATGTGACTTTAAGAAAGACAACCTAATATTTTAACATTGAATTATGTAAATAGTTTATGTAAGTTAGAAACAACATTGTAAATATGGCAGGAAAGGTGTACCAGCTCTGCTCTCCTTGGGATCCTTTCAAAGTTAAGGAAATAGAGAAAATGTATATGTATATGTATTTCTATATCTATATATGTATTTCCACATCTCCATCTCTACAACTATCTAGGAAGGCAACAAAAATTTGGGAAGTAAGCATTTTTCTGGCATTATAAGCTACAGGAGACTGGCTAGCAGGAAGTTAATCTTCGTAGTTCACTTAGTGTCCAATTGTATTTTACATTTTCTGATCTTAAGTTTGGCCACAATGGTGTCTGTCCCTCCTTTTCCTTCTCCACCCTCGGGTTCCAGAGTCTTGAGCAGACAGCGAGAGAGGGGAGGGCTGGTGACACACAGAGGAGGGGGTGCTGGGGAGGGGAGGGGAGCAGGCCTTAGCAAGACGAGGGCCTGTGGGGGAGGAAGCCTGAGTGTGGGAGAGGCTGTGGGCAGCCACTAGTGCAGAGTGGAGGAAGACTCTACTCAGGTGAACTCAATAGACTTAAACAGACAAGGGAGGCCACTGGCCAGAGCACGTTATTCTCTGATTTTGCATGAAATGAAAAGAACCTTGAAAGAACCCAGAAGGAACCTTGCTTGCGTCTGAGGCAGAGAACTGACTGCGCTCTTTTGGGATTCCAAGTCTTTGACACATTGTTGATGTCCCCCCTCCCCCCGTCCCTGCCATTAACAGCTGTCAGTTGGATTCCACCAATATGGAGACAGGAACATGAAGACAGTCCCAAATGCCAAGTAGACCCATTTAACCAGCTCAGATGCCATTTCGTCACTAACCGTATCACCCCTCCTGCTGTGCTAAGGGACACAGGGTCTCAGTGAGATGAGTAAGTGCTTTTATGTCGTATTCCTTTCTGCCCTTCCACCAACATGATCTTAGACCTCTGAAACACTCTCCTACCTCACAGAATGCCCGAAGTCCAGTTGAAATCGTGGAACAGCTACATCGTGTTTCTAATCTCTGTCAAGCCTTTGTTCAAGTTTTCATCAGCTCTGGCTTGAACCATTACGATAAACACTTTACTGGTCTCCATGCCTCTCCGTCTGTTTTCTAACTGATGCCGGAGGTGTCTTCCTAAATCAGAGATCTGCCAGTGTCATTTCCTGCTATTCATTGTCATCTGCTTTTTTTTTCTTAGAAGTTTCAGTTTTCTTTTTTCCACAAATGAAATGTGATACGGATCCTGATATATAAAACATCCTAAAGCAGCCCTGCTCTGTGGGAGTGGGGCTAGGTGTGGGCAGAGTCCCACTGTCTCAGTCTATCTCACATCTTTTGTCCCCATGACCTTGACGGGTCCCTGTCCTCTCAGGGGCATCCACAGGGTCTTTGTATCCTGTTTTGAACACTAGCATTCTCACATCCATGATCTGCTTCTCCGCCCTCCTGTTCAGCACTGCCTCCATGCAGCTAGGACTCCGTGCAGACCACGTATCACCCCCTGCTCAACCTACCTCCTGTCCATGGCTTTCCTGGCCATCTCTGTCATGCCCTCCACTATGTTGTTATGTGCAGTCCTTCCTCTGCTCCTGCGCCATCATGCACCCGGCCGCCAGAGCGGCGGTCTCTCCCTGTGTTTGTTTCCTCATGTCTGTCCCTACCTCCTAGCACAGTGCTTGTCATAGAGTAGGTTGTACATGACCATCACTGGTTGAATGGGTCAGGTAGTGTACTGAGCCCAAGTCACAATGAAAGAGTACCTGGAGTCCTTTTACAGTTTAGCAAATTTGGTAAAAATAATTGAACATTTTCTTCACTGATTGTGGAGTACACCAACACTGTGGTTTTGTCCTTTAAGCCACGTCATTGAGACAAGATGAACCTTTTTGGCCACGTTTTCAGTCAAGACATTCAGAGTCAAAGTAGAAAAAAATGGTTCCTTAGCATTCCTGGGAAATGATCCTCCTTTTCTCTCCAGGCCCGACTCACTCATCACCTTCTCCCTGGGGCCCTTGTTGGCTTCTCAGTCCCATGTTTGTCTCTTTTTACTTAACTCTTCTAATGATGATCATCTCTACTGCATAACCCATTGCTGAATTCCCTACCCTGGACTCAATCAGCACTCAGGGTTGAAATATGTGTATCTGTGGAAACAAAGCTGGGTCCTCCACCTCTTTATGCTCTGCCTTCTCAATAAAGTAACAAAGAACTTGAATCTCCAAAAACCCTTTTTTCAGAGCCTCAGCAAAAAAAAAAAAAAAAAAAATAGGGGAAAGAAGTCTTGCTGAAACATATGCCATTTGTGATTTTGACCCATGTGGGTCTTCTTTAAAAGTGTTATAGGAAGAGAAAAATTACTATTCCAACAAAAAAAATAAAGAAAAGTTACTTAGCATCTTTCACATTGTAAGGATGTGGCAGAATTTAATTAAGGGCAACAAAATGTCTTTGCAAGAAGAGTCGGATAAGGGGCAGCGTTAGGAATGCAAAACAAAGCAGCAGGTAAGACGAGTTAGGTTAGGTGGTCTGAGACAGGAAGGCAGGGGGTTCTGGGACCTGGGAGAAGAGAAGAGTTGGAAAATGGGAATCTTGATAGGAACAGTGTATCCCAGTAATATGGTGGCAGGCCAGAGCCCAAGGCAAGAAAGTGCTGGTAAGAAATTCCCCTTGGGGGTGAGGGGGTGGTGGAGGAACCGTAAGTGTAGCACTCTCTGGTGTTCACTTTTCAGTTGTTGATTACTCCAGAAGGTGCTAGTCCTCTTCATTATTTCCAGCATTCAGAAAAGTCTGTGTGCACAATGGCTTTCTGTAGGTTCTGAAATTCAGAAGAAATGAGGAGAAAGGTGGTTGCACATAGCATGGAAAGAGGAGAACAGGGGAGGTGGGAAAGTAAGCAGGAGTCAAGAATTTAGAGAAGTCTGAAGTGACTAGGGTAGCAATGGACCTCCAAGGAGTACCACGAAATCTTGAGGTGCTTGCTATACTCTCCCAGTTCATGGACTGGGGACTCGACCATTTTATTTGGTTAGTAAAGGAAAGCGTGAGCCCAGAAAGCTGGGGAACTGGGGGAGGTCTGGGCTACCAAAGGAATGTACAGCAGAGGCACGTGTGTGCTCTCCCAGAAAGACGCTTCTCCACACACTCGCGGGGCTCTTTTAGAACCTCGGTAGGACCCGGGCCTTTTGATTTTAGAGGGCTTATGGCACATTTGTCACATTAAGTACAATACAGTATATTGTTGTAAAAATGTGTAAACGTCTTTGTAATTTTGCTTTTGATATTGTTATATATCCTTAATATTATTATTCATTTCCATTTTAGATTTTACTATTCTGGGGGGACCCAGACCCAATAGATTTGTTGAGATCAGATCTTAAAAATTTTATTGTACCATTGCAAAGCTTGTGAGCCTTAAACTCTGTGCTCAATATAGCTAATGGATCAAATGTTCATACACTGAAGTAAGCTCTTTCTTGCAGAGGTAAAGCCAATTCCCAAAGAGGCCTTGTTAGTTTCTCTCAACAAACACATATATTTAGTTCACACCCACAAATGCTTGATTTAGATACTAATTTTTAAGATGGAATTTTAGTAGGCTAATTAAAAGCATAGAAATAATTTTTAGTGTAGGTCTTTATAAATATTTTGCTTATCAATTAGAGTCTTGCTTCTAATTAAAAAAAAAAAGCAACAATGCACTCAGTAATTAGTAAATTGAAACCTTCAAAGTAAAGCTCAAATCCTGATAAGAGCTCTAATTTTTTTAAGTGTTCTCATGTCAAGAGACTATTTAAAGTGCAGGTTTTATAGATACTTTCCTTTTACATAGAATTCTTTTAGCTGATCAGATGCTGAGTGGTGTTGCTTTAATTTCATCTGGCCAAGCGTTCCCCCATCTGTTTTCCCGTAATGCCTTCATCTCTCCTCCAGATGTTTGCACGGCATCTCCACTTGATGTCTATTTCTTCTTCTCCTTCACCTCACATGAACCTTCCAAGTCATAATTCTTTGGAAATAGACACAAGGAGCTTTATTTCAAATTATGATCCTTTACTTAAGAGGTTCTATTTCTAAGGTCAGTACAAGATAGTTAAGCAACATCCTCATGTTTATATAAGGCAGAGACTCAGGAATAGGAATTAAATACCAAAAATTTTACTTTCAATTCTTTTTTAACAATGGATTCACTGAAAACTAAAGCGATCCTATCAGTTGCTCTAAAGCTTCAACTTTGATCAATGCCTCTATTCAATAGGGGGTCAAATACCTGAAGGGATATGGAAGAATTCTCTGGAACATATGGCAGGAAAGGATCATTTGTGTGTGCCTGCTGAAAAGATAAACGACTTCGCCTTCCCTGCTCTCTTGCTGTGTCAGTGATCTCTGCCGCTCAGCTGATCTTAGACAATCTCCGGCTCTAGCTAATCTGCTGCTTTTCAAAGCAAACTAAATGGAAACAAAGGTTTAAGTACCTGGAAACTAAATCATGACTTAAAAAAAAAAATCTAGTGGCATGAAAAGATTTCCCTGATAAAAGCATGGAACATGTTGGGAAAAATCTTTCTGAGGCCACCTGCTGATATTCTATTTTATAACTGGAGAGAATACTGCCTTATGTACCAAACTTAGAACTGAAACTTGTTGACTAGAAGAAAAAAAATACCATGAACCTCATTGAGAACGTAGGTAGTTTTCATGGTGCAAAGGAATCTGCAAAATAGAAAAGCATTCTTTTCTGTCATGGGAAAAACAGTTTATCCTTTCTAATATCTCATGTTCACCCTTTATTCTTCCATCCTTACTGCCAACATCTGGGTAAAGCCCTTATTGGCTCACACTGCACAAGGGCAATGACCTCCAGGCTCCCGCTGATCCAGTCCATCTATCCTACTAGAAGTCCTTCCAAGGAGAATCCTGCACTTATTTGGAAGAAATACCTCAAGGTAGTGGGAAAGAAGATGAAGCACCAAGAATCCACCGAAGGGTATGAGTGGAACTGTTCTGTGAGAGACAAATAAGAGCGACCTGTGTCAGAAGGGAAGAAAGTACAAAACCTGAATGCGGGGACAGAGGAATAGGTCCATATGATGGCAGAACACATCTTGCTCCTTGTAACCTTTGGCCAGGACGTCATTCATCTTTAGAAAAGTTACCAAACTCATAATGTATTGGAAGCAAGTGGATTTTTGTGGAGACCTGGGCTGGAGTTATGCATCACATCTACATAGATCTGCATGGGGCAGGAGCATGGAGATGATGGGAAATGAGAAGAAATAAACATAAGAAAGAAAGGAAAATATGATGAGGGCTTTTAACATTTACAGGTGTGGCATTAGGCTCTGGTGAAAGCTCTCAGGGCACGAATTTCTCGGCTGACCGTGAATGACTCACGTTACCTATGGAGTTGACTTTGCGCTTAGCCTGGCACAGCAGCCCTGTGGGATCTTTTCTTGACTGACTACATTCCAGCCTCCTTTCCCAGACCTCCTTACAAATGAGCCAAACTTTGCTGGTTACTTTTCTCTGAACACGAATATTAAATTTCAATGCCACCAGTTACTGCCTGAGTGATCCTGGAGAAATTATTTAGCATTTCTAAATTTCAGTCTAGTCATCTGTAAATGAGAAATAATCTCATAGGGTTGTTTCAAGAACTAAATGTGAAAACGTGTAACAAAATCCGTAACCTGCTGCTCACACTGTAAATACTTGATGAGTCTCACCTCCAACCCCCGCTTTCCCTTTGTTCCTTATGAAATTATGCTTCTATGGGTCCTGCCAAGTTCAAAGTCTACCTACTTTGAACTCCTATCATACTCTATCACATGTTGCCTAGTATTGTAGTTATTAATGGCTCTCTCAACTCTTCTAGTAAATTGTAACCATCCCAAGAACATTCATCTTCATTTCCCTTATAGCACCCCCAAAAGAATTTGCAAATAATATATACTTCATAATTACTTACTGAATAAATTCTCCATTATTGTTTACCAAAATGCTCCACATGATTTTCAATTACGGACATTTAAATTTAAATTTATTCCATTAAAATCTAAAAATAAGGTAAATCTCTCTACTAAAATATTTCTCACTCAGTTTTCAAGGACTGCACTTTGAATATCAAGCCACATTCCCTTGAAGATTATCATTGCCTAGGTCAAAACCAGTACAATGTTTCGACACAAATCAAGTCGATAATATGGAATTAAATCAAACTTTTGAGCTTCACACTGGGAAAAGAGCTGCCAAACATTGGACAGTCTGCTAATGTAAAAAAAAAAATGGGATATTTCTTTTCACCATTCCTAAATTATTAGGATGGCAGGTGTGTCTGTTTCAATGCCATTGCCTGTGTTTTCAATTGAACAGTAGACTTTGCCTATAGCCAGTTAATCATCCAAGCCTTTTGGAAAATTTAATTGAGCAAGATCTCTAGTTGCTTTGCTTCCTTTTTCCCTCCACCTCTCCACAGCATATCAGCAATTCTGGTGACACACCACTCTGCTGGTAATTCATACGGCATTCTCAGAAGCACAGATCATGGCTATTAGACCTGCCAGATGTTCCTAGTCCCTTGTTACAATTAAGTTCCAACACAGCCCAATTTGAAAAAGATCGAGAAACCACAGCTCTAATTAAGAATATTCATGAGTTTGCATTTTGGAAAGCCAGCGATCGCATGATGTGCCAGAGTGGACAAGATCCTTTGAGAAGAGAAAAAAAAAAAAAAAAAAATTCAGTTTTAACTAAGTTACCAGGTATGTGGAACCGTGGAAAGTTCTGAAGTGAAACAGGGTGTATGGAATTGAATGAACTCTTTGAACTCTCAGTCAAACCTGTCTTAATAGGAATTTAAAGGGCTATACCAAGGACTCCTAGTCCTGGCTGCACATTATTATCTGAAAAACTTAAAAAAGAAAATCTCCCAGGTCTGGACCCCACCCTCAAGGCTAGTCTAGATCAAGAAAAAGATACAACACTGTTGTTGGCATCCTCATACCTACAATAAGGAGTCACCTCTAGACAGTTGCTATGGTAACCATGAATGTGGTGTTTTTAGACATTAAAAATGAGAACTCAAAGCATTCTCAGCTGGGCTAGAAACAAGTGCCATGTGTAGCATGTTTATAATAGAGTCAACCAAGCAAATTAGGCAGTGCAGAGGTTATCAGAGGTTCCTAATGGCAACTTCAGAAGTGATACAGGAAATGGTCTTCATTATGATACTTGCCTGAAGTGGTAGGATTCATTTCATGAACCATTTTCTGTTGAGTCCATTGTAATCTCTGGCGTCAGAACCCTTGAAAACATGCAGAACACGGACTGCAAGTTAAGAGACCAGTGTTCCGTTTTTATCCTTAGCGAGCATGAAACTTGGGCAAATCACTGGACCTTTCTTGGTAACAATTTCTTTATCTAATAAAGGAAAGGTTTTAAGAGATAATTTTAGACGTACAACGGTTGGAAGGGTCCTCAGAGACAATGTGTTTTACCTTACAGTAGACATTTGTGGTTTCAGGACTTCCAAAATCCATTTCCCCTCTATTCTGCAGCTGACTCTTGGTTTGCCTCAGAAATCAGTCTTCCCTCACTCTCAGTCTTTGTCCTGACTTTACTTCTGGCTCCAGAGAAGGACATTTTACCTAGGTCTGGCCAATTGAAACAGTGCATTCACCATTACACAGTGAGTGTTTTAGGGATGTGACTGAATTCAATCAAGTCCTATGAAACTCAATTCTGGGACTTTTTTTTGGAATTATGGTAAAGGATAAACTCTTTTTTGCTGGGTTTAAGTTTCTAGGATGTAAACCTAGAGATGGGAGGAGTAATCTTGTTATTACAGAGGGAGAATGTGCCTGAGGATGAAGCCAACACAATAAAAAGCAGAGTTAATAGATGGAAAGAAATAGTATCCTGGTGACATCATTTAAAGGCCCTAGATCTAGCTGCGCCTGAAGTCGTCTATCCTTTTCGGTTATAGAAATCAATAAAATCCCTTTTTAAAATTAAGCTAGTTTGAACCGGATTTCTTTCATTTGTGTCCAAAAGAGTTCTGATTAATACAACCCCCTTATTTTATAGGATTAGGAAGCTGACACCAAGCACAATGACTTGTCCAGACCTAGATAAGCCAGAGACAGGACTAGAACCAGCTCCTAAGCATCTCAGTTCAAAGGCTTTCAAGACATATCTAAACCCTGAATTTTTCAAAATAAATGTACTAACATCTTTGAAATCTCTATTTAACTGACTCTTCCTTCCATTCCAATCACATCAATCTTGTTGTTATTCTTGATAGGTTTATTTTCTTGCAGCCTTTTGTTGTTTCTGAATTCACTTATTTTGTAACTAGTATACCTACCAACCAAGTTAATGAGAAACAAACATAGAAACAATTCACTACTCAAATTGCTATTTTGGTACAGTGTAGATCAAATAAACAAAGGGCTATCTGAGTTTTTAAAAAATTTTCCATAGATTTATTTTTCAATTTTATTTTTCAGTACATTTTTCAATGCATGATAACCTCACAACTTCAATTTCCAAGTAGAGGCAGAAGAGATTCAGATCTTAAAAAGGAAGAATGTGAAATTAGAAGAGCTTAATATTAAGTTAAAAATTGGGCTCCATGGACTGTCTTTCTCAATCTATAGCTAGTGAATTAAGAGCCAAATCACTAAATGTTTTGCTAAATCTGCTCAATCCAATTTGAGTTTCACTCGTTTCACTCTGCATAAATGGCGTACTCCCATAACCCATTGTCCATCTCTCTATTATAGCATGTATATTGAATATCTGCTTACCCACTGCACCTCGAGTCGCTGTAGGCCAGGGACGTTGTTTTAGTCATCTTTGAGTCTCCTAACCACTCAATCATTTTGCACTCTATACATGTATGCAGTGGAGGTTAGAACGCATGGCTAGTCCCAATTTGTGACTGAGAGCATTGGAACAAAAGGCTTCCTTTGACTATCTCCATGGTCTGATATCAAGCTCATCTGTCTGTTATTATGGGAGAAGAGTTTCTAATATATTCAAACCAATTTCAGGTTTTGAAAGTTTCCACATGGACCGTTTTTAAGCGAGCAGAATATCATGGGATTCTAGACCCTGAAGTGTCATATCTAATTGTTATATTTTCATGTTCACGTCTTCAATAATCACCTCAAAGTGATATAAGGGACTGGCATTCAGAGGCGGTGTGAACTGTGAGAATCTACATTCTAAAATCTTCTCAAATCCTTTTTTTGCTCTCCTTCCCATTTATCTTGCATCATCTGGGTGTAGAAAGTGTGAAACTTTTTAGTTCTTTGAAGAAGCGAAACTAACCAGAGAGAGACCAGAATAAAAAACATCATAGTATTTCATGTTATTATATTTACATGTAAATTTGTAAAGTTCCGCCCCATTCAGAATAGAGAAGTAGAGAATGCTTTTTAGTCTAGAGAGGGGGTGATATTGAATTTATCAGTGTATAGCTATTTATTTTTTGAACTAAGAAAAGTACAGAAGAAATCAGAGCAATGTTAACTTTAAAAAATAAGAGAACACATCCAGTTTTTATTGGAGATTTCAGTTTTATTTTTCCAATTAAAAGTAGAATATTATTTTTAAATTTGCATATTAGTTTAGAAGCAGAGAGAAGTTAGCCCTACATATATTTCATTCATTCCTCACAATATCCTAATAAAGTAAAAATTATCATCCATTTTATAAACAAAAGATTTGCTTTTGAGAGACTAAGTAAATGGCCCAAGGTCACGTAGATGGTGAGCAGCTGAAATGGATTGGAAGTCAAGTGTGCCTGACTCACATTCTATGTCCTGCCACTCTGGTACATGGCTTCTCAAAATGTCACGACAACTTGAGAGTGCCTTTATGTACTGTGTGTCAGCTACCATGCTATGTGCTTGACATTCGTGTTCTCTGTTAATGCTCACAAGGACCTTGTGAATTGGATATTATTATCTGCTTTACTTTATCTGCTCTACTTTAGAGATCAGGAAACAAACCTAGGTCACAGAACTATGGGTGGCAGGGTCAAGCTCTCAGACGCTCTTCATTCCTTCCGCTCACATTGACTAAACATGGCCTCTGTGCTGAGCATCCTGGGAGCCAGCGTTGGGCCTGGGTGAGAAGGAAACACATACTGCCTATTCTCTGTACTTAAATATTAGTGAATTATTTTTTGAATGAAGGTATTGACTCATGCAAAAATGAAAAAACAAATTGTCAAAGCATTAGTTTCTCTGAAATTAGACTTTAGACTTCCTTACACAAGCCAGAGCCTCCCTAGAATACTCTTTGAGAATTACTAGGACTGTTAAAAATCACTGGCTTCCCTTTCCATCTTCTTTCACTCCGTATCTGCCAGGTCTGTTATCAGGAAGAGTGTCACTGGACCCACTGCTGTCCATCCACCCGGTGTTCACCTAACCGTCATCCTGTTTTTCTCCTTTCTCCCACCGCCAGGAGCCTCCAATGAGGGGCTTATTCCATCTGCTTCCATTTCCACACTGCCCAGTTCTTCCTTAAGTCCCTGTGACCTGTCATTATCCAGACCCCAAACACTAAAGGCACAAAGGTCACCAATGGCTTCTTAGTTACTACTCTAATTATCTTTCCTTAGTTACCTCTAACAATTTTCAATTATAGGTTCAAGTCCAGACACCTTAGATGGAACTATGTTCACCACAATCTGGCTTGGATGGAAGTTCTGTTTTCTTCCCCCATGACTCTCTGATGCAAACACCTGTGCATCACAAAACTGGTCTACGCCACATTTTCTGAAGGCATTTTTCTGTTTTTGTATTGGACAAACATAGCAGTTTTCTTATTAGGCAGATGAAGTATGTTTTTGAGTACCAGTCAAGTGGAGGCCCCAAGGATAGAGAAAGCTGAAACTTCAATTACACTATCCAAAATTTTCCTATTAGATAACCTAGTAGGAAGATATTTTAATTTCAGCATACATGGATGATCTGTACTTTAAAGTTCAGTGTGTGCATTTCTTTCCTTTCATAAGAGATGAGGTAGGGTGAATACGATCTTTTCAGTATCTAGTACTTGAATCCCTTGAATGCCACTGATAAGGTACAGGATTTGGGGAAGGTTTCTAACACACTGAGCCTCAATGACCTCATTTGTATATAAATGGAGATGATTATCGTACCTGCTTGGTAGCATTGTTTGGAGAATTAAAAGAAATAATGCAAGTAAAATGCTTAGCATGGAGATGTTCAGACCCTGCTAATTATTAGAGTACCTGCCACTGTAGCTACTCACAGCATCCCAAATGTGTTAGATCCCTAAGGCTGCTACAACAAAGTGCTACAACCTTGGTGGTCTGGAGGCCAGAAGTCTGAAGTCAAGGTGTTCGTGGGGCTGCGCTCTCTCTGTAGGCTCTGGGGAAGAATCTGTCCTTTGTCTCTTCTAGCTTCTGGTGTCTGCTGGAATTCCTTGGCATTCACCGGCTTGTGGCTGCATCACTCCAATCTCTGCCTCTGTCTTCACATTGTCTTCTCCTCTGTCCACGTGGGTCAAATCTCCCTCTGTCTCTCTCATATAAGGATACTTGTGATGATATTTAGGGTCCACCCAGATAATCCAGGACAATCTCCTCATCTGAAAATCCTTATTTTGATTACATTTGCAAAGACCCTTTTTCTAAATAAATAAGGCCCCATTTACAGGTTCCAGGGACTAGGACCAGGGTGTGGACAGAGCCATTACCAGCTTACCACACCAACTTAGAAGTTTCTTGAAAGGAACAACTAACTCTCACAATATCTAGAATTGTGAATAGAGAATGATGGGTTCATGGGTGTTCATTAAGTTAATAATAAGTAAATAAGTAAGCAAATTACCAAAGCGGTCCAGGGTAGGACCAATAATAAGAGCTTGAATGCCTAAGGTCTGATTTTAAAAAATCAAAACAGATGGCATGCCCAGCTAACAGCTACTGAATAAAAAGCCTAATATTAAATATTTTATTATTAATTAATATGTTAATATATCAAGAAATTATTAGAAAAGAATTTTCTATTTTTAAAAATTATATCGCATACCAAGCCATTGCTCATGTGGTTAAGTACTGTCCTGAGTGGTTTCACACTCAAAGAAGTACATCCCACAAAGGGATTCCAGTGTTTACCCACTTGACTCTCAAATGTTTAAAGGTCTAAGCACAAGTGTACAACAACTCTTATTCAAATCCCCTGTTTTCTTCTAGTCTCTAGCCTACTCTGAAACTTTCTAAAACATTTGAGCCTCTCATTTTGTTGACCCCAAAGAGCACTCCTGTTCATAGTGTCTCACTGTGCTGCTCCCTTCTACAGTAAATGTACCTCCATCCTGTGCTTACTTTACCTCCTCCCCTCCCTCGGGGAGACTGGGAGGCATGGGCACTCTATTAGGACACAGGTGGAGGGGGGCATTCTGGAGGACTTGGAATTGATGGCTGTTGGATGGCTGAACCAGCTGGCTTATAATGTGCACCAGTCACAGAAATGTATTAGCTCTCTCCTAGTGATCTATACACTATCTTAGAAATCAGATGTTTGGCAAACAGCCCACCTGGGTCCAGTCAAAATAAGATGAATAATTCTACTAGTGCGAGATTAAAAAGACAGAGTCTGTCTGTGCATACAAATCCATTTTCTTTCTTAGAATCTTAGAAATCACAAAACGTGCACCAAAGTAGTCCCTGTGCTTTTCATTGCAAAAGGGAAAATTCAAAATAAAGGCCTGCTACTGAATGAATTGCTCAGTCAAAGGAGAGCCATGGCACATTAAATTCAATAAACCACTCAAGCTTCTGATCGAATATATTAGGGGAACACTATAGGCTACAGTTTAAAAGATTAGTCCAGGAAGAAACAATATACTACTGTATTGGCTTTCTTGCTGGCAGTCTCAGCTTCAGGCACAAGAGGATGCTACCTGATAGTTGCCATGGTAACCATGCAAGTATTCTGCAGGAGCATTTTCAAACAGAAAAATAGAACATCACACACGAGTCTCTGTTTAAAGAGAAAAGATGGGCAGCAGCTTGGAAAATGCTAGCATGGGAGTCTGCCAGTACAAATTCTGCAGTGGGAGGCTTGGGAGTCTTCTGAGCTTTGTGAGACTAATCGAGGCTGCCCCACCACACCTATTTGTGGGTGTATAAAATTGGTATGAGAGTGAGTAACTTCCAGCGAACAATGGGAAATAATTGAGAATGTGCTGCATCTGCCAAGCTGTGGAGGTTGGAGAAGATTCTCCGTCCTGCTGAGACTTTGGCTTGCTATTTTCCCCAAACTGTGGCCCTAATGTCTTGCTGCATCCACCAGGTCCTGGTATTCACAATGGATATCCACTCACTTCACATGCTCTGCCCTGTCTCTGCTTCCATACTGTGCACACCAATTCATTGTTGGTCATAGGTTTTTAAAGAATGAGGGATTCATTCAGTGTTTTCATAGTCCTTTCAGCCTATCTGAATGATGTCCTACAAGATGAAGTTTATGCTTTACCTCCATCTGCAACTGCCTCACCTCCCCACACTACTCAGTCCTCCCGAGTATCCCCTGCATTTTACCACCTGCCCTCATCATTTGCAGGTTGGCTGCTTTATTTTACGTGAGTTTTCAGCTTCCTGGTCACTTACTACCTCCGTGGGCCAGATCTAACCTTTTGTTTGACCTATATGATGTTTAAAAAATTGAACCAATGTCCAGTCAGGAGTTTTCACAACATATTCCAGATTTGACAACTCTAGATCCATGTTCTTGGTAAGGCAGCAATTGGCTAGAGCGAAGGAGTGACCATCCGCTTCAGACCAAGGTTATACTCCTGCACCTGGCTGTTTTACCACAATTACTTACCTGCCTGGCTCCTGTAACATCTGAAAGGTCTAAAAAGACTCCTGTCATTGAGGACAGGAACAGCGTTCCATGCTGCCCTTCCTGCTATGTTCCTAATATATTTGCTCTCCCCAGAACCTAATTCCTTTGCCTGGTAGATGCACAATATATGCACAGATTTATTGATTAAAATCAAAGGTAATATCTATTTGATGAATACTTACTGCTTATGCAGACTCTCCTCCTCTGACCCTTTATCTGTGAATTTAAGTCGTGTGCTTGATGACACACGTAGTTTCGTAACAAAAAACCCTTATGATGAGAGGTTTCTGGGAGTGAGAGCTCCACCAGCGGCATGGCCCCAGTCTGGGTATCTTTCTTTAAATGGTATGAGGGGAAGATTGGGCAGCCCTGACATGGGCTGTGACATGGCAGTTGCTACAGGGCTGCTCCAGGAAACCACTCTTATGGTCCCCATCCATCATTCATTCATTCAGCCAGTCGTTCCACCAATGTCTACATCTCACAGCCAGGCATTATAGAGCATGATGACAATGAGGACAATAGGCCAAGTCCCTGCCCTCACGGTGGGAATAGACTAGTGGACTATTTTTCTGTTCTTGACCCAGAAAGCTAAAACAACTGCTAAGTGGGCTTCATGACCAATTACAGAGAGATCAAATTATGTGAGAGACAATTTAAAAAGCAAGAGAGGGAAAGAAATAAGAAATGTTGTAAATGGTGAAAACAGAGAAAAACTGTTTACCTTCTCCAACACACAGAGAAATAAAATTAAAATAATATCAACTTATCTTTTTAACTACTCAATTTAGCATAGACTGTGAAAAAGAATCAAAATGCTAGTGTGGAGAATGTGTGAGGTAATGAGCACTCTTGTTTCTTTTTATGGGAAAGTAACTTGGCACAGCCTTTTAAGAAGGCAACTTGGCAATACATGTAATAAAATCATACATGTTTTCTTATTTAGTAGTATAATTTCTAAGACCTTTCAGGAAATAATTTAAAATGTGCACAAAAATTTACCTATAAATATTTTTGTGGAAGAGTTGTTAATAATAACATATAACTAAATAATCAACATACAAAAATCAGTAGCATGTCTTTACACCAACAATGAACAAGCAGAAAAAGAAATCGAGAAAGCAATCCATTTTATGATAACTACCAAAAAACCCAAAAAACAAAAAACAACCTGGGAATAAATTATAAATTTAACCAAGGGGGTGAAAGACCTCTGCGGTCTACACTGATGAAAGAAATTAAAGAAGACACAAAAAGGAAAGACATTCCACATTTATGAGTTGGAAGAATTAGCATTGTCAAAATGACCATACTACCCAAAGCAATCTACAGATTCAATGCAATCTCTATTAAAATACCCAATGACATTCTTCACAGAAATAGAAAAAACAACCCTAAAATTCATATGGAACCAAAAAAGACCCCGATCAGCCTAATGTAATCCTGGGCGGTGGGGCATAGAGGTGGTGCAGTTCAGCCACGGGCTGACCCAGGACAGAGATCAAACCAGGGGGAAGGTGCTGAACTGCCTCCAACAGCAGCCAGGCCCTACCCTGTAGGGCACTGTTCAGAAAAGCTCAGCTTTTTCTTCTTCAGACCACAGCAGCCTGCAGGATTCCATCCAGGAAAGTCTTCAGATATTGTTCAAGATCTTGGCCATCCAAAAGTCAGGAGACTTATATAAAATAGTTTTGGAGTGGGTGACTGTCATGCATGGCCTAGGTAAGTGCAGGACTCTAGGTGGGCAGATGGGTGGGACCTGAGGCCGGATGGCCTAGAAGAATGGGAGTGGAGGTTTGGGGAAGATCTGCAAGATAGAATGAAGACTTTCTTCAGTGCTATTTCTTGGGATGAGCTGACCAGGTCTTTATTCACAGTGAAAGTTTTATTTCCCCCCAATAAGGTCTCTGGGTCCTGCTGGAGGCATTATGCTCCCTTACTTGAAAATATACTAAGAATCTTTAGTAACCAAAACAGCATGGTAGCGGCATAAAAACAGACATGTGATACAGTGGGACAGAATAGAGAACCCAGAAATAAATCCAAGTATCTATAGCCAACTGATCTTTGACAAAGGTATCAAGAACATGCACTGAGGAAAAGATTGCCTCTTCAATAATGGTGCGGGGAAAACTGGACATCCATACGTAGAAGAAAGAAAATAGACCCCTATCTCTCACCATATGCCAAAACCAACTCAAAATGGATTAAAGACTTAAATGTAAAACCTGAAACTATAAAACTACTAGAAGAAAACATAGAGGAAACACTCCAAGACATTAGTCTGGGCAAAAATTTTATGAAGAAGACTGCTAAAGCATGGGCAACAAAAGTAAAAAATAGACATATGGGATTATGCCAAATTAAAAAGCTTCTGCACAGCGAAAGAAACAATCAACAAAGCGAAGAGGCAACCAACAGAATGGGAGGAAATATGTGCAAACTACTTCTCCAACAAGGGATTAATATCCAGAATATAAAAGGAACTTAACTCAACCACAAAAAACCAAATAATCCAATTTAGGGCTGGCCCGGTGGTGCACTGGAGAGTGCGCCGCCTGGGAGCCTGGCGGCGCTCCCGCCGACGGTTCGGATCCCATGTGGAGACCGGTTCCCACTCACTGGCTGAGCGTGGTGCGGGCGCAATACCGAGGGTTGCGATCCCGTTGCCGGTCCTCAGTACGGGCGCGACACCAAGGGTTGCGATCCCATTACCAGTCAGTAAAAAAAGACAAAAAGGAAAAAAAAAAAAAAAGACATTCAAATGGCCAAAACAGGTATATGAAAAAATGCTTAATATCACAAACCATCAGGGAAATGCAAATCAAAACCACAGTGAGATATCATCTCACTCCAGTTAGCATGGCTAGTATCAAAAAGACAAAAAGTAGCAAATGCTGGCAAGGATGAAGAATAAAGGGACTCTTATACTGCTGGTGGGAATGTAAATTAGTACATCAATTATGGAAAACTGTATGAAGGTTCCTCAAGAAACTAAACATAGAACTACCAAATGATTCAGCAATCCCACTACTAGGTATTTATCTGAAGAAAAAGAAATTTACATATTAAAGAGATATCTGCACCCTCATGTTTACTGCAGTACTATTCACAATAGCTAAGACATGGAATCAACCTAGGTGTCCATCAATAGATGAACATATTTTTAAAATGTGGTATATATACAGAATCGAATACTACTCTGCCATAAAGAGAATGAAATTTTGTCATTCAGGGCAACATGGATGAGCCTGGAAGACATTATGTTAAGCAAAATAAGCCAGGTACAGAAAGATAAATACTATGTGTTCTCACTCATATGTGGGAACTAGACAATAAATAAATAAATAATACGTTGAACTTTTAGAAACAGACAGTAGAATTGTGGTTACTAGTTGCTGGGAAGGAGGGGGGAGGTGGGGGAATGGGAGAGGTTGGTTAATGGACACAAAATTACAGCTATATAAAATAAGTTCTAATGGTGTAAAGTAAGTAGTGCTAAGCATTTATAATTAACAATGCTTTACTGTATGCTATCAGATGGCTAGAAGAAAGATCGAATGTTCTTATTGCAAAGAAATGATTGTTTCACAGTGATGAATATGCTTTATTACCCTGATTTGATCACTACACATTGTATACATGTATTGAAATATAACTCTTGTACCCCATAAATATGTACAATCAATATGTTTTGATTAAAAAAATATATAAATAAATAATAACCACTAAAGAAAAACTAACATGTGTTTGAGCACTTCCTACACGAGTTTCCTCATCAAAGACACCAAACAACTCTGCAAGAGGGGAATGATTGCCAGGTGGGGAAATGGCTTGGAGAGGTTGGTAATGTCCATGCTGATACAGCTCTGAGGAGGCACAACTGGAAGGAAGTTGAGCCCATGCAGTTATCACACTATGTTTGTGTTGCTTCTTGCAGTGAAAAATCAAAACACAGAAGGGGCCGGCCCAGTGGCGCACTGCTATAGTGCGCCGCTTGAGAAGCGCGGCAGGCTCCCGCCGAGGGTTCGGATCCCACATACAGATCGGTTCCCGCTCACTGGCTGAGCAAGGCGCGGGAGCAACACCGAGGGTTGCAATCCCGTTGCCGGTCCCGGTCCGGTACGGGGGTGACACTGAGGGTTGCGATCCGTTGCCGGACACGGAAAAAGACAAAAAGCAAAAAAAAAAAAAAAAAAAGAAAGAAAAATCAAAACACAGAAGCCTCACATTAGGGAACTGGCTTAATAAATATGGATCAGCCACACCATGGAATGCTAGTCGGCCATAAAAAATAACATAGATGAAGATATATCTGCTCAGACAAATGTTTGAAATGCATCACAAAGCTGGTTAACAGTGTTGATAGTGTGGTTCCATGTATGTAAAAGAACCAGTTTATAAGCATAGAAACATCTAAAGGCGTGGATACCAAGGTTCAATTAGTGACTGTCTCTGGGTGGTAAGATGATTGTTTCATACCTCCCTTTCCCACCATCCATTGATTGTTTTTCTTATCCACATCTTTTTACTTAAAAAAAAAATCCATCTGTATTGGTTATAGAATAACCTTAATAGTTACTTTTTAAAAATACTGTGGCATTATCAACTTGGTATTAGCATTCCAAGTTGTTACGTGGCACTCTTGTCTCTTGCTTCCCTGAATTGATATTGCTTCCCTGGGGTGTTATAAACATCATCCTGGATTGAGAGCAGGCAGACCTGGGTTTCAGGCTGAGCCCATCTATTAATGTGTCCAGGACGTGACTGGAGGCAAGTCACTTCAGCTCTCTTGACCTCAGCACGATGCGATGGCTGAGTGAGCTGAACTCTGAAGCCGCTTCCAGCTCTGACACGTCAGGTGCTCTTATGCATTCATTCTCTCCTTTGGAGACAGCTTGTAACCATTTCCAATCTACAGGAGAAGGATTTGAGAATGTAAAATCATTTTGGTCTATAAAAAAGCATGGATAAACACCTGCCTAACCCATTTTAAGAAATAATAACATGACATTTATAAACCACTTTGCACAGTGTTTGTGAATTCCCTCCCTGGAGGCTCTGAGTTTGACTCTAGTTATCCAAGTTATTTACATGCCTGCATTTGGGTGAAAGATATGCAATTGTGAGAGAGTGGGAATGCTTTCTCCTGAGATTATTGTGGATTCAGTGTTTCCTATTAGGTTGCTGATGCAAAATGTTTAAGACCCGTTTCTCTTAAATAGAAAATGACCCAGAAAAATAAAGTGGGACTTCATTTCAGCCCCATCTTTCTCTCCATTTCTCTCCAGCTGTATCTGTGAGCAGTAATCCTTCCTAAAGGCAGCTAAATGGGCCAGAAATTGCATATCAGAGCTGCAGCCTTACCCCATAAGGGCAGCTTAGAACAGCAGGACCCACTATTATGAGGAGTCCTTTTTCTCTGAAAATGAAGAACTCAAGTGGTATTTGATATCCCCTGTTTTCTGCAAAATAATTCTAAGGCTTCTGAACTTAGGCTCCACATTTTTTTTTTTTTTTGTTGTTGTTGTTGTTGTCTTTTTCCGTGTCCGGCAACGGATCGCAACCCTCAGTGTCGCCCCCGTACCGGACCGGGACCGGCAACGGGATCGCAACCCTTGGTGTTGCGCCCACACCGCGCTCAGCCAGTGAGTGGGAACCGGTCTCCACATGGGATCCGAACCCTCGGCGGGAGCGCTGCCACGCTCCCAAGCGGTGCACTCTCTAGTGCGCCACCGGGCCGGCCCTAGGCTCCACATTTTGGGGGTTTTATCTCTGAATATGCAACAGAATTCCTAGCTCAGTATGCTGCACTTCATGAATGAGCGGGTATAATGATACACTTCCCAATGCGTACACAGTATTGTTTAGTTACTTCTAGAATTTGTGAATTGCTAGGTGGTCTTTTCCATAAGAACATGAGATAACGCATGCTATTTTGTTTTTGAGCATTTCTGCTTAACTAAGGACTGCTAAAAACTAACTTCTGAAAAATGAAATAGAAGTGAATTATTATTTATTTATTCCTTATTTCAAATTTGGGGCACTGAAAGTTCTTTGAAATTTTTTAGTTCAAGTTAATTTCAAATGTTTATCATTTATATCTGCATAAAAACAATCCCACTGAGAATTTTGGTTAAAAATGAAGTTACAAATCTGAGCGTCCAGAGTGATCTACAAAAAACCCATAAAGTGCCAATGCTCAAAGACGCTGCTTTGGGTGGGTGTCACTACCTCCCCCACGGTCCAATCCAGGGAGGCTGAAGATCTGAGCCACCCACCAACTTAAGATCCTAAATCACATGCTCCTCTGTTGGATGGGCTCCTTTTTATATTCTTCTTCCCAAGCTGGTCTCTACTCCTTGTCAGTCTGATCTCACTGCCTCCCAAATATCCCCTATTTGCTCATGGCTCTGTGTCTGGGATGCTCAAGTTCTGCTTTCACTCCAAGACTAACCTCCCTAGTAGGCACACGTGTTGCCCAACTCCAACCACATGGCACTAAAACACATTTGATCTCATCAGTATTTCGGCGTTTCTGTGTATTGAATCATTAAGCAAATTGATAAATTTCCCTAATACATCAAAGTATGTATGTCTGGTATTGTGTAGAGCCAGTCAGTACAGGATCACAAGAGGCGACTATTAAATTTTCAGGTATCCTGTGAGGAAGTGATGCCACATAGATAGCATGAAATCAGCCACGCTGAGAATATTTACACCACAGAAATTGGTGATTACTACAAGTTGCCCCCACCCCATGAGTGTTGATTGATAAATATATAATGGCGCATTTTCATTTACAGATAATTAAAGTTAAAGACTGAAGTCTGACTTCCCACGTTTAGACCCCACTTGACCTCTTACTAGCTATGTGACTGTGTGCAAGTTATGAAATCTCTCTAAGCTTCGGTGTCTTTCTTTGTCAAACAGAGGTATCAAAAGAGCCAGCATTACAGGGTAGAAGTGAAAACCAAAGTCAAGCTTCCATGTGATGTGGTCGGTAGGGTGCCCACACAGCGTTTCATTCAGTAAATGTCAACGGATATTATTATTATTATCATTTCTTAGTGTGGAGCATATGAGGAACAGGGGTATTTAAAACTACAGTCATTGCTAAGTATGTATACTTTAGTCAGTTTTGATTGATATATATTTAACTTTATTTAATAAATTTTGTTGTGCATATTTAAGGTAAACAACATAATTTTATAAGATACATGTAGATAGTAAAAAGGTCACTATAATGAAACAAATTAATATACCCATCATCTCACAGTTACCCTTTTTTTGTTGTGGCAAGAGTTGCTAAAATCTATACATTTAGCATGAATTCCAAATACAGTAAAATTTTATGACCTGTAGTCCTCATATTGTACATTAGATCTCTAGACTTGTCCATCCTGCATATCTGCAACTTTGTATCCTCTGACCTACATGTTCCCATTTCTCCTCAAACCCTCACCCCTGGTAATCATAGATTTGTTCTCTATCTCTGTATGTGTGCGTGTGTGTGTGTGTGTATACATATATGCTTTTTTTTTTTTTTGGATTCCAATTATAAGTGAGATCATGCAATATTTTTCTTTCTCGGTCTGGCTTATTTCACTTAGCATAATGTCTTCCAGGCTCACCTATGTTGTGGCAAATGGCAAGATTGTGTTCTTTTTTAGGGCCATGATATATATGTATACACCACAGTTTCTTTATCCATTTGTCCACTGATGGATATTTAGCTTGTTTCCATATCTTGCCATTGCAAATAATGCTGCAATGAACATGGGAGTGACGATATCTTTACAAGATGATGATTTCATTTCTTTTGGGTATTCACCCAGAAGAGGGACTTCTGGGTCATATGGTAGTCTTATTTTTAATTTCTTTAGAAACCTCCGTACTGTTTTCCATGGTGGCTGTACCAATCTACATTCCCACCAACAGTGTGCAAGAGTTCTCTTTTCTCCACACCCTTGCCAACATTTGTTTTATTTTAACTTTTTGATAATAACCATCCTAATGGGTGTGAGGTGGTATCTTACAGTGGTTTTGATTTTCATTTCCATTATGACTAATCATGATGAGCACCTTTTCATATACCTGTTTGCAGTTTTTGTCTTCTTTGGAGAAGTATCTATTCAGGTCTTTTGCATGTTTTTTAATTGGGTTGTTTCTATACTATTGAGTAGTATAAGTTCTTCATAAATTTTGGATATTGACAACTATTATTTGGTTTACAAATATTTTTTCCCAATCTATAGGCTGCCACTTCATTTTGTTGATTGTTTCCTTTGCTTTGCAGAAGGTTTTAGTTTGATGTCATTTCATTTATTTATTTTTGTTTCTGTGGCCTGAAGTTTTGGTGTGATATCCAAAAAATTATTGCCAAGGCCAATGTCCAGGAGCTTTTCCCCTATGTTCTCTTCTAGGGCTTTTATAGTTTCTGGTATTACATTAAGGTCTTATCCATTTTGAGTTGATTTTTGTGTATGGTATAACATAAAGGTCCAATTTTGCATGTGGAAATCCAGTTTTGCCAGCACCGTTTATTGAAGAGACTATTCCTTTGTGTCCCTGTCAAAAATTAGTTGACTGTATAAGTTTAGATTTAATTGGGGGCTCTTTATTCTGTTCCACTGGCCCAAATACCTATTGTTATGCCAGTACCATACCTTATTAATTCTTATGGCTATGTAATATAATTTTACATCAGAAAGTGTAATGTTTCCAGCTTTGTTTTTCTGTCTCAGAATTGTTTTGGCTATCCAGGGTCTTTTACATTTTCATACAAATTTTGGGATTTTTTTTTCTATTTCTGTGAAGAATGCTATTGGGATTTTGATAAGGATTGCATTGAATCTATATATTGCTTTGGGTAGTATGTGCATTTTAACAATATTAATTCTTTTGATTCATGAACATGAGATATCTTTCCATTTACTTGTGTCTTTTTCAATTTCTTTTATCAATGTTTAATACTTTTCAGTGTACAGATCTTCCTTAGTTAAATTTATTCCAAAGTATTTTATTTTTTTGATGCTATCATGCATGGGCTTTTCTTAATTTCTTTTTCAGTTAGGTTATTTGTGTATACTGATTTTGTATCCTACAACATTACTGAATTCATTTATTAGTTCTAATAGTTTTTTTGGTGGAATTTTTGAGTTTTTTACATGTAGGATCATATCATCTGCAAATAAAGATAATTTTACTTCTTTTTTGATTTAAATGCCTTTCATTTCTTTTTCTTGTCTGATTGCTCTTGGCTAGCACTTCCAGTATTTATGTTGCATAAAAGTGGTGAGAGTGGTCATCCTTGCCCTGTGTTGGATCTTAGTGGAAAACTTTCAGTTTTTCCCCATTGATTATAATGTTAGCTGTGGGGTTTTCATAAATGGCCTTTATTATGTTGAGGAACTTTCCTTCTATACCTAAACTGTTGTGAATTTTATCTAAAAAGGTGTTGGAATTTGTTGAATGCCTTTTCCACATTATTTGAGATGATCACAAGGAAGTGAATTTAGAGTTAAATAGCCTGGAGTGTAAGTTCTGGATTTGCCACTTAACAGTTATGTGAATTTGAATGAGTGATTAAACTCTTTGATTATAAGTTTATGTATCTTTAAAATGAAGGTAGCAATACCCATGCCATAAAAAGATAAAGTATACAAAATCAGCTGGCAAAGTTTATGGCATTTGGAAGATTCTCATTAAATTTTAGTTTTCTTCCAATCCTTCCAACTGATAGTCCAGAGTATTCTGATTGACCCTCCTTTCTATCCCTCTGCCTGGCTGACTAGCAGAGGAGGATCTATTCCAGATAGCATCATTTAGAAATTCAGATATTTAAATCTTGACTAAATGATCCCTTACTCACTGGTAGTTCAGAGTTAATAATACCCTTTAATAATTGCTACTTTTATCAGCTGGGATTTGATTTGATTTTAATTTCAGATCCCAATGACAGTTTTCAGAGTTGCTTTCAGCAAAATCTACCACCTGATTATCTACAAAAGGCATATGTTTTATCCAAGTAAGATAAGTAGCCAGCTTAAGAATAGAGAGTCATCTAAAGTCACAGAAACTTTTAAATTTATATCAACAGTTACTTCTCCATAGTCATGTCAGATCTATCGGTGGGTTTGCCAGATAAGGGGGTGGAACAGTGAAGTGGTGACACAGCAACCTCCAGGAATGAGCTCCAAGGTGAGGCCAGGCACATTCTGAAGGCGAGAAGGGCAAAGAGAGGAAGGTGCATTACAGAAGTGGCTAATCAAGCCTTTCTCAGAATCGTATGAGAAAACTCTCGAGGATTACAAACTCCTTGGCTTCTTTCCAATGAGCCAGCTTGATAGCTCTAATGCTATATACACCTTGAAATTATTGTTTGTTCTGTGTTTAAAGTGGGAAATGGAGGTTTGACAAAGTCATTTGCACGAGCCCAGAATCTCATGCAAAGCAATTGGTTCAGAGCTATTAGCACAGCAGATTTCTCGGTCCATTAAGAGTCTGACATAGTATGTGGTGTCTCCTTGTGATTCTTTTCATTTCAAGCTCCAGACAAACTGCCCTTTCTGGATCTTTAGTCAGTTTCTCTGATTACTTTTTAAGTGTCTCTCATGAAAGTTTTTCCTCGATTTGGTGCTCACTGTTGCAGGCCTTTTGCTTCTATCCCTCTCTCCTTGCTCCTGGACTGTTATTTTTTATACACCATCTTTGAGACACGTCATGTGGAGACCTCCTAAACTGATTGTTCTCCACTCTTCGCTCTTTTCTTGGCTGTCTATTTAGATTTCTCCTCTATACTCTTGCAGCAATATTTTCTGTAGTACTCTTTTTCTCTAAATGTTTGCCAAAATATGCAGCTGCTTCTTCTTCAATATTGTGAAGAGCTGCCCTTTTTATCTATCAAAAGTTTTTTTAAAAAGATTTTATTTCCAAACCCCAAATTCCAGTTAAACATATCAGAAATCATAGAGTCCGCAGACATCTACTATTTGGTCAGCTGGTCTTTTTCCTCTTGACCTCTGTCTTAATCCGTTTTCTGTCACTTAGAATACCTGAAACTGGGTAATGTATGAAAAAATGAAATTTATTTCTTGCAGTTTGGGAGGCTGAGAAGTCCGGGGTTGAGGGGTAATATCTGGTGAGGGCCTTCTTCTTGGTGGATACTTTCTGCACAGTCCCAGGGCAATATAGTTTTTCTCTGCACTGCATCACATGGTGAGGGGCAGGGGGTCCTAACATGTTCACTTGATCTCCTTATAAAGCCACCAGTGCCACTCCTGAGTATAACCCATTTATCCATGAACCCATTAATCTATGGATGGATGAATACATTCATGAGGGCAGAGCCCTCACAATCCAATCACCTCTCAAAGGCCCCACACCTCAATACTGCTACATTGGAGATTCAATTTCAATATGAGTTTTGGGGGTACATTCAGACCATAGCATCCCCCAACTTCTCTTAGCTTGAGCAGCCTAGGCTCGGGCCAGCACCCAAATCACTTCCATTGCCTCCACTCCACTGTTTGTTCTCGTGTCTTGTCCAGGCCACCGCTGTGGGCACAGTTAAAAGTACCACACTGCAGGAAGCAAGCCATATCCTTCTCAGAGTCACTGGGGGGATTTTCTTGGAGGGGGGAAACCTATGAGGGAAACATTCTCTCCCTTATTTCTTGTTCTTTGGCCAACAAAACAGAAATTCCAGCCTGTCTGAAGTAAGAGGAAGGTGCTTTTTTTCGTTTTCTTGGCCCCTCCCACAAAAGGAGAAGTGGTATCGATGTGTTTGGTGTGATGGTGAGGGTCAGGCATCCAGGGGCCTGCTGTGCAGTGGAGTCACGTGTAAAAGACTGCATGTACTTGTGGCCTCCTTTGCCTTGGCTCTGTTAATAGAGCCCTCTGCACTCAGAGGGGATGAGGCAGCCCAGGGTCCTCTATGGAGCTAATGGGGGAGTGTCTGCTTTGCAGGTCCCAGATCCTTGCATGGATAGGGGTTGGGTGGTAAAGGTAAAAATTAGGAAGCCTATATTGGTCTCAAGTCCAAACTATGTTCATGAATATAGTTTTGCTAGCACTAACCATATATCTTTTATAACTGTTCTATCTATTAATCAGTTTTGGGCTCAGAGAAAAGAGAGGAAATGATTACCATCTCCAACTCCAATAAAGCCATGCTTTCTATTTCTTTTCATTATCTGATTATTGACATTAAAAATACATAATATATATATATATATATATATATAAAAATAATCATCTATATTTCCATAACTCACTTTTTTTGTCCTTAGTTGTTCTGATATCAACCCTGAGAAATGGAAGAGTTAAAAGCCATGTCATGCCCAGTGAGATGCTAGTAACAATTCTGTGAGAGAGACAGAGCTTACGGAGTTATCCACACTATAGATGGGGGGACTGACACAGGGAAGCAAGGCCACTCTCCTGAGGGGACCACATCTCTAGATAGGAGAGGAGCCACCATAGTAACCCTATGTCATTCCTAATATAGGAGGCCAGCCTGTCTCTCCTACTTTGTGTTATGCTCTACTAAATACAGTGGACCCTCAGTCAATATTAGTCATTCAATACACATTGAGAGACTTTTTTTCAGTTTAAGGAAGAGGTGAAGAAGAGGGGAATTAAGAGGAGACATGGTATGGCTCTTGAACAAAGTAGAGCTCTTTCACCATAATCCAAAAGATAGATAGGTGATAGATAGACAGATAGACAAATAGATATCAATAGATAATCTTTTAACTCTCGTAGCTTTGTTTCTTTAAATTAAAATCCTTTCTCCCTACTCTTATAATTTGATTTTCTAGCATTCCATGTATCCGCTTCTGCGTGCCACTGACTCTCCCTTAGTTTGCGTCCATCTGGCTTATCTAAATGCCTCTTTACATCTCACTAGCTTACCCTGTGCCTTGGGCAAATCATCTTATGTTTCTCAACTTCAGTTTTCTCAAATTTAAAATCAAATTAAATGAAGCCTCTAAGATTCCCTGTAGCTCAAACCATTAGCAGAGGGGGTTACTTGTTTGGGCGGGAGCAGGAGTCTAGATGCTTTGGCTCGTGAGTCATTTCCCCTTCACTAACTATTACTTCTACCAGTTGCAGTGGCGTTAATCAGTCTCCTGGGAAAATACTTAACCACTACCCAAGGTTTTAATTTTGGTGGTTCACTCGTATACAAACACCCCTAATAATTTGGAGGTCTCTAACTGAGGCCATATTATAGGAAAGGTTATCAGAGACGTCCCAGAGAACTCACCGCAGATGAAGAAAATTTGATGCACAATGAAACCCCTAATCATTGAAGAATCATGTTTCTGCTCATGCTTTGGTAGCTGATATGAGAGCTCAGTTGACTCTAGTCGCCCGTGCCATACATTTAATGCTCTGGGAGAAGATAACCATGTGGGAATGGACAAAGCTTTATCACTATAAATAATACTACAAGGCTTTGGGACTCACACATTGAGCCCTGGGACCATCTCTTCTTTAAGTTTAAAACAAAAGTAATGTGTTCCTTTTCATTTCTTAAAATAAGTAGTGTGGATCCCTGACCTTAAAGAGAGGTGGCACTGTGCCAGGCTCCACTGAGTTCTCATTCCACCAGCACCAGGGCATGGCAGAGTTCTACCTACAGGGACATGGCAGCATGGCAGTGATGGTCCCAGAAGCACAGTAGAAACCTGAAGTGGGACCACTGTGGAACTCCTGGGGTCTGAGTCCTAACTGGATCAGCCACCCCAATGACAATGATCAGGACTGAATAATTAATGCACGTAAGCACCCTGGGGACATTCTAGAAATTGTTTCAAGCATCTTCTATGAGACTGGCTTTCCTTTGGTCAAGAATTAATAGAAATAATGTTGAGTAGAGCATCTCCTATAGATCCATTCCTTGCCCTTCTGTTGTTCAGCTCTGTATGACATGTGGTCTCCTGCAAGCTACATTTCCCAGGCTTCTGTATCAACTGGTTTCTGGCTGGTTTGGCCAATGAGAGGCACTGGAGGAAGACTGGAGAGTAGAAGGGAGGCAGAAATCGGGGTATTCTCTTCCCTCTGTGCCTCACGTGGAATCCTTGGCAGTGGCTGTGTGTCTCTTTTGGCTCTTGTTCCCACCAGATGGGCTTATCAAGGTTTCAGTTGCTACTGGGTGATCCTTGTCTTCCCCCTTTTTCCCTCCAGCCTAGAGGTAGAAGCAGTTTCTTACTGTCATCAATCTCTAGGTTGTCTCAATGTCCTTTGGTTGGCTTCTTAGCCTCTTCTTTTCAATTTAAATTTATTTTAATTGACACATTGCAATTGTACATACTGATGTAGTACAATCTGAAGTTTTGATACATCTATATGTATCAAATGGAGTTCCCTGATGGGGTCAGGGTAGTTAATGTAACCAGCACCTCTTGCATTTAACATTTCTTTTTGACAAAAATATTCAAAAGTCTGTCCCCTAGCTATTGTCATATATAAAACTCAACTGCTAACCGTAGTTAGCCTACAGCGCAACAGAACACCAGAACTTATTCCTTCAATCTAATTGTAATTTTGTACCTGTCGGCCAGCCTCTCCCTGTTTTCCCTTCCTCTCTCCGCTTCCCAGTCTCTGATAACCACTGTTCTACTCTTTGCTACTATAATATCATCTTAAAAAAAATTCACATATGGATGAGATCCTGTGGTATTTGTCCTTCTGTACCTGGATTACTTCACTTAACATAATGGCCTCCAGGTCCATTTGTGTTGCTGCAAATGACAGGATTTCATTCTTTTTTTATGGCTGAAGAGTATTCCATTGTGTATATATATACGCCACATTTTTTTTATCCATTCATTTATTGTTGCACATTTAGGTTGATTCCTTGTCTTGGCTATTGTATATTGTGCTGAAGTAAACATGGGAGTGCAGATATCTCTCCGATGTACTGACTCCATTCCTTTTGGATATCTATGCAGTACTGGGATTGCAGGGTCAAACGGTAGTTCTATTTTTAATTTTCTGAGGAACCTCCATACTGTTTTTCATAATGGCTCTACTACGTTACACTCCCACCAACAGCGTGCAAGTGTTCCCTTCTCTCCACATCCTCGCCAACACTTGTTTTCTTTTGTCTTTTTGATAGTAGCTGTTCTAACTGGAGTGAGGTGGTGTCTCAATGTTCTTTTGCTTTGCATTTCTCTGATTATTAGTGATGCCGAGCATTTTGTCATATGCTAGTTGGCCATTCATGTGTCTTCTTTTGAGAAATGTCTGTTAAAATCCTTTACCCTTTCTCAGTTGGGTTTTTCTTTTTTTTTTCTTTTAAGTTCCTTATGTATTCCTGGTATTAACCCCTTGTCATGTATATAGTTTGCAAATATTATCCCCCATTCTGTAAGTTGTTTGTTCTTTCTGTTAACAGTTTCCTTTGATGTGCAAAAGCTTTTCAGTTTGATGTAATCCCACCGTTCTATTTTTGCTTTTATCACTTGTGTTTTTGAAGTCTTACTTTAAAAATCCTGGGGGCTGGTCAGTTAGCTCAGTTGGTTAGAGCACAGTGTTATAACACCAAGGTCAAGGGTTCAGATCCCTGTCACCAGCCAGCCACCGAAAAAAAAAAAAAGAATCCTTGCCAAGTCGTGGATCATTTCCTCTATGTTTTCTTATAGTAGTTTCATAGTTTTGGGTTCTATATTTAAATCATTAATCCATTTTGAGGGTTTTTTTTTTTTTCTGTTTGGTGAGAGGTAGGGCTCTAGTCTCATTTTTCTGCATGTGGATATCCAATTTTCCCAGCACCATTTACTGCAGAGACTGTCTTTTCCCCAATATGTATTCTTGGCAACTTGGTCAAAGATCAGTTGGCTGTAGGTGCATGAATTTATATCTGGGCTTTCTGTTCTGTTCCATTGGTCTGTGTGCCTGTTTTTATGCCATTTTGGTTACTATAGCTTTTTTGGTTACTGTAGCTTTGTAGTATAGTTTGAGTTAGCTGGTGCCTCCAGCTTTGTTTGTTTTTTTCAGGATTACTTTGGCTACTCAAGGTCTTTTTTGGTTCCATATAAATTTTAGGATTTTTTTTTCCTATTTCATTGAAGAATGTTATTAGTATTTTGACAGGGATTGCATTAAATCTGTAGATTGCTTTGGATAGAACAGCCACTTTAACAATATCAATCCTTCCAATCCATGAACATGGGCATATCTATCCATTTATTTATGTCCTCTTCAATTTTTTTCTTCAAAATTTATAGTTTTCATTGTAGAGCTCTTTTACCTCGTTGCTTAAGTTTATTACTAGGTATCTAATTTTTTTGTAGTTATTATAAAAGGAATTGTTTCTTGATTTCTGTTTCAGATAGTTCACTATTAGTATATATAATTGCTACTGACCTTTGTTATGTTGATTTTGTATCCTGCAGCTTTACTGAATTCATTTATTAGTTCTAACAGTTTCCTAGGAGGGGGAGTCCTTAGGGTTTTCTATATATAAAATCATGTTGTCTTTAAATAGGAATAGTTTAACATCCTCCTTTCAAATTTTGATGCCTTTTGTTTCTTTCTCTCGCCTAATTGCTCTGGCTAGAACTTCCAGCACTATGTTGAATAGAAGTGGTGAAAATGGGCATCGCTGTCTTGTTGCTGATCTAAGAGCATAAACTTTCAGCTTTTCCCCATTTAGTATGATGTTAGCCATGGGTTTGTCTTATATGGCTTTTATTGTATTGTGATATACCTTAAATACCTAGTTTAAGAGTTTTTGTCATGAAGGAATGTTGAATTTTGTCAAATGCTTTTTCTGTATCAACTGAAATGATCAGACGGTTTTTGTCTTTCTGTTAGCATGGTATATCACATTTACTGATTTGCATATGTTAAACCATCCTTGCATCCCTGGGAAAAAAAACCACTTGATCATAGTGAATGATCCTATTAATGTGCTGTTGAATTCTGTTTGTGAGAATATTTACTCCTATCTATCTTCACCAGGGATATTGGCCTGTAATTTTCTTTTTTCATTGTGTCCTTTTCTGGTTTTGGAAGCAGAGTGATGCTGTCCTCATAAAATGAGTTTGGAAGTATTCCCTCCTTTGCAAGTTTTTGGAATAATCTGAAGAGAATTGATTTAGTTCTTCTTAAAATGTTTGGTAGAATTCAGTAGTGAAGCCATGAGGTCCTGGGCTTTTCTTTAGTGGAAAACTATGTATTACAGAATCTATTCCCTCATTTGTTATTGGTCTATACAGATTTTCTATTACTTCACAACTTAATCTTGGTAGATTTTATTTGTTAAGGAATTTATCCATTTCTTCTGTGTTATCACATATGTTGGCATATAGTCTTTCATAATAGTCTCTTTGTATTTCTGTGGTCTCAGTTGTAATGTCTCCTTTTTCATTTCTGATTTTATTTATTTGAGTGTTTCTCTTTTTTTCTTGATTAGTCTAGCTAGACATTTGTCAATTTCATCTATTTTTTCAAAAAAAACAACTATTTTGCTGATTTTTCAATTTTTTTTTTTTTTTTTTTTTTTTTTTTTTTTTTTTTTTTTTTTTTTAGTCTCTTTGTATTTCTGTGGTCTCAGTTGTAATGTCTCCTTTTTCATTTCTGATTTTATTTATTTGAGTGTTTCTCTTTTTTTCTTGATTAGTCTAGCTAGACATTTGTCAATTTCATCTATTTTTTCAAAAAAAACAACTATTTTGCTGATTTTTCAATTTTTTTTTTTTTTTTTTTTTTACTTTCTTATTTCATTTATTTCTGCTCTGAGCTTTATTATTTTTTTCCTTCTTCCAATTTTGGGCTTAGTTTTTTGTTGTGTTTCTAGTTAATTTAGGTTCATACTTAAGTTGTTTATTAGAAATCTCTTTTTTTTGGTATATGTATTTATTGCTATAAATTTTCTTCTTAGAACTGCTTTTGTGTATTCCATAGATTTTGGTATGATGTGTTTCCATTCTCATTTGTTTCAAGGAATTTTTAAATTTCCCTTTTAATTTCTTCATTAACCCATTTGTTGCTTAGGAGTATGTTATTAATTTCCATGTATTTGTAAAGTTTCCAAGTTTTTCTTGCTTTTGATTTCTAGTTTTATAATATCATGGTCATAAAAGATACTTAATATGATCTCTATCTTTTAAATTTTATGTAGACTTGTTTTGTGTCCTAGCATATGATCTATCCTGGAGAATTTTCCATTTACACTTGAGAGGAATGTGTATGTATTCTGCAGCTGTTGGAAAGAATGCTCTGTAAGTGTCGGCAAGTTCCATTTGGTCTATGGTGCAGTTTAAGTCAGATGTTTCTTTGTTTATCTTCTGTTTAGATGATCTGTCCATTGTTGAAAGTGGGATGTTAAAGTCCCCTACTTTTATTGAATTGTAATCTATTTCTCCCCTTTGGTCTATTAATGTTTGCTTTCTATATCTGGGTGCTCTGGTGTTGGGTGCATATATATTGACAATTGTTATATCCTCTTGTTGGATTGATCCCTTTTTCAATATATAATGACCTTCTTTGTCTCTTTTTACAGTTTTTGATTCAAAGTCTATTTTATCTGATATAACTATGGCTATACTCACTTACTTTTGTTTTCCACTTGAATATCTTTTCCCAGCCCTTCACTTTCAGTCTGTATTTGTCTTTAATAGTTAGGTGAGTCTCTTGTAGGCAGCATATTATTGTGTCTTTTTTTTTGGTAATCCATTCAGCCACTTTACATATTTTCATTAGAGAGTTTAATTCATTTACATTCAGGTCTTTACTAATATGCGATAACTTATTCCTGCCATTTTTCTTAATTGTTTCCCAGTTGTTTGTTTGGTAGCCCTTAGTTTTTTTCTTTTTCTCTTGTTACTTACCTCTGTGGATTGGTGGTTTTCTGTAGTGCTAAGTTCTGTTTTCTTCCTCTTTCTCACTTGTGTCTACTGTAATTTCTTCTTTCATGGTTACCTTGGGGCTAACATAGTCTTGTAGTTATAATAAACTATTTTAAGCTAATAGCAACTTAGTTTTGCTTGCATGAAAATATTCTAGATCCAGCCCCCCACATTATATATTTGTTGCCTTACTTTATATTTGTATCTATTGTATGTTCCTTAGCTGCTAATTGTAGCTTTTGTTGTTTTTTGAGCATTTTGACTTTAAACATTCATATTAGAGGGTTGAAAGATTGACATAGCACCATTACCTCACTGAGGCATTCTGAGTTGGAATTATGAATTTACCTTTATAGGCGAGTTATGTACTTTTTCACATTTTCATGATAGTAATTATCATCTTTTCATTTCAGGTTGTAGCACCCCCTTAAGCAGTTCTTGTAAGACTGGTCTAGAAGTGATGAATTTCCTCAGCTTCTGCTTGCCTGGGAAGATCTTTATTTCTTCCTCATTTCTGAAGAAGAGCTTTGCTGGATAAAGTATTCTTAGATGAAAGTTTTATTCTTTCAGGACTTTGAATATATCATCCCATTCTCTCCTGGCCTACAAGGTTTATGTTGATAAATCTGCTGATAGTCTAGGGGGGATTCATTTATATGTGACTTGATGTTTTTCTTGTACAGCTTTTAGAATTCTCTCTTTGTCTTTGACTTTTGACAGTTTGATTATGATGTGCCTCAGAGAGGATCATTTTGGGTTGAGTCTAATTGAGGACCTTTGAGCTTCCTGAATCTTGAGAAGTTTTCAGCTATTATTTCATTAAATACTGAATAGTGTTTCTGTGCCTTTCTCCATTTCTTCTCCCTGTGAAACACCTATTATTTGAACATTTGTTCACTTAATGGTGTCTCATAAGTCCCATCAGCTTTCTTCATTCTTTTTTATTCTTTCCCCCCTGCTGACTGGGCAATTTCAAATATCTGCCTTCAAGTTCAAAAATTATTTCTGCTTGCTCTAGCCTGTTGTTGAAATTTTCAAATGCATTTTTATTTCATCCATTAAATTCTTTAGTGCCAAGATTTCTGTTTGGTTCTTTTTTACATCTGTCTATTTGTTAAACTTCTCATTCAGATTATAAGTTGCTTTCCTGATTTCAGTGAATTATTTGCCAGTGTTCTCTTGTTCCTCACTGAGTTTCTTTAAGATTGTTATTTGAACTTCCCTTACAGGCATTTCATAACAATCCTTTTCTTCAACATTTGTTACTGGAGACTTATTGTGTTCCTTTGGGGGTGTCATGTTTCCTTGCTTTTGCATATTTCTTTCATCCCAATATTGACATCTGTGCATGTAATTGAGTAGTAACTGTTTTTCCCAATTTTATGAAGTAGATTATGTACAAGTGATTTTTTCCTGTATGTGGGTTCTAGGGTGTCTGTTGGATATGTTGCTTTGGCTTTGTTTTTGGTGGACTCAGTAGCATAATCTATGTGCAATTTCTTTGGTTGTAATCCTCTTCAACAGTGTCTGCAAATGTCTCAGTGCAGGAGTTTTTGTCAACACTGCCTCTGTTTTGCTTGGTCAGAGACTCCAGTCTTGTTGTTGGGCCAAGAATGTGTGGTACAGAGGACAAAACTGTTATTTGATAGTCTCTCTAAGGTGCAAAGTCACTGCCTGACTGGTTATCAGGCCAGGCATTGGCATGCAGCTCTGAGGTTGTCTCTCCAGGTTTGGTGTCCTGCCTGACCAGCTTTTGGGCTTCATAAAGGTGTTCCTGGGTAGAGAATGGGGATCAAGTGACTCAGCAAAGGCATAACAGAGGAGTAAATGCCATTGTCTGGCTAGGAACTGGCATGTGTGGGCATAGCAGGGCCAGGTAGCTCTATGGAGGCCTGCCAGAGGAAGCAAAGTCACCACTTGATCCAGTGTCAAGAAGAGAGCAGGTGTGCACAGGTGCAGCAGGGCCCAGCAGCTCTGTGGAGGTCTGCCAAGTGCATGCAGTGCTTCTGCCCAATAAACTGTCCAGCAGGGAGCAGAGCATGGCCTGGCAGCTCTGTGGAATGCTGCTATATCAGCTGTTTAGCCTGGGGCAGGCCTACGGTGGTGCAGAAAGGCCCATCAACTCTGTAGAGGCTCACTGGGTGGAGGCAATGCCACTGCCTAGTCAACTGTCAGGCAAGGGTAGGTCTGCACTGGTGCAGCAGGGCCTGGAAGCTCCGTGGAGGGCTGTTGGATTAGCTTTTGAGCCTGAAGCAAGCCTGCAAGGGTGCAGCGAATCTCTGTGGAGGCCTGCTTTGAGAAGGCAACACTGCTGTCTGATTGCTGTCAGTCAGGGAGCAGCTGTACATTAGTGCAGCAGAGCCCAGCAACTGTGTATGGCCACCAGGGAAAGGCAGAGCTACTGCTGAATTGACTGCTGGGTTGGCATAGGCACCTGTGGGCTCAGTGGGCCAGTGAGTTGTGCAGGGCAGGTGCATGCAAAGGTGGTGGGCCACTGCCTATTGGTCTGCCTGTTCTCCTGGGGTGGGTGGAGTGCTGTGTGGGTTCAGACGCTGGGGTTTTTCTTTCTGTCTGGCCTAGGCTCCAGGCAGCTGGGGGTCCTGCCAGTGTCCATGTGAACATGGTAGAATAAAGGTGGGGCCTTGGGATGAAAGGAGTTAATTTCCACTGGCCCCTAGGACAAGAGCCACTCTAGCCGTGGGTTTGATTTCAAGATGGTGCTGTGTCATAGCCACTTCGGTAAGGAGGGTGGGTGTCACTCTCTCTGGGCTTCTACTATGAGGCCATGCAGCTGCACAAACTCCCAGCTACTCTCCAAACTGGTTTTGGGGCTTGAGAGGACTGGGGGACTCTCTTGTGATAGAGATTGCTGGGATTTGTGGCAGCAGTGGACATGGTTTTTCCAGCTCACTTTCTCTCTGTCTGACTCCAAGCCAGTCCCTGTGGGGAGACAGTGAGGTAGAAGCAGGATGTCTTGCTCTGCTCTCTATGGTGCTATCCTGGTCTTCCATGCTCCGCAAGGATTTCATCACTCCTCTGGTGCTTTGCAGCATATTTTTTCAGTTGTTCCACTCAAAATATTGTTATATATCTGTTGTTTTGTTCTCTTTGTTGGGGGGAATGAGCACCAGACAGCTCTAGTCAACCATCTCGCCCTTCCCTTTCTCCTTCTTAGCCTCTTCTATCGCCTGTGTAACCAATTCTCTGCATTTTTTCTCTTTATTAAGTAACCAGAGTGTTTTCTGCTTCCCAGTTAGATCTACTTATACATCAGTGAAGCAGGAGAAACTTAATATGTTAGTCAGCTATTGCCACAATAATGCTGCATAACGAATTCCAAAACTCAAAGGCTTATATAACAAATTTTCTTCTTACACTCGTGAGTCTGTAGATTAAATGTTACTTGACTAGGGCAGTCTAGATTCAGTCTGAGTTCAGGTTTGTTCCATGTATTTCTCCTCTTCCTTGGATCAGTGGTTACTCACAGCATGTGGTATGATCTACGTATTTCATTCTTGGGCCAATGTTGAAAGGGCAGCAGCCACATTGGGGCATGTTATTCCCATGGTAGATCACCAAGGCACAAAACTCAATTGTGCAAGTTCATTTCTGCCCTTGTCACATTCCCTAATGTCTCATTGATTAAAGCAGTCACATGTCAGAGTACAAAATCAATAGCAGGAAGGGTACATTCCGTTCACCACGATGCCAGACAAGGGTGTGGCTGTATGATTCTATCACAGGGGAGAAAACAATTGGGACCAGTGATTAAATCTACCACATTTGGCTTAAAGTAAGTGCCACCATCTCTAAGAAAATTAACCATGTGATCATTTTTGCACCTGGTATAAGTGGCGGCTAACTCTTTTAAAATCTATTACACTTACACTTGATGCTTTCTTTTTCCTATGTTTTTGGACACTGATGTTGATTTGTAATTCAGAAGTTATAGTCCATTTTCACTAAGGACCTCCTTTTCTCAAGGAATAGGAAAGTGTTAGCTATTATCTTTTGACTTTCATCCCATCCTTCTTTATGACCCTTTTTGGTGCTAGGGCTGGGACTCTGCAGGTGGCATTTCTGCTTTGTGAGCTGATTCCACATCTGGCTCTGCCAGGGAATGCTAGAGGAGACTATGAAACTGGAGCAGGAAGAATGAACTTTCTCCTTCCCGTTTGCTTCCTTTGGGCCTCCTTTCTGTTCCCTGTTTCTGTGAGTGTTACCGAGTAAAGCTATTTCATCTCATCAATAGCAGCTCATTCCAGAAGCAGCAGTTTAATTCAGTTTACAGTGTTTCCAACTCTCACAGCACTAACTGAGTAGCACCCCACATCGGAGGAGCCCCTCCTCTAGAGTATAACTGTTTATAATTTCAGCTTCTTCCCTTTGTTCCTTCTCTACTTTTAGGACTGGTAGCTGCTTTCTGCAGTTGTTACTCTATGCTAATGTAGTGTTCTCTTTTCAGTGAGCAATTCTTTATCTCTAACGAACTATTGTTAGTATTAAATTCCCTCTTTTAACTTGTGAGATTGCTGTCTCCTAAGTGGACCCTGACTGACACCAGGAGAAATTTTGCTTCGTAGACACTACTTTACCTAATAAGATTCTGCTTCATCTTTAGGGAAGACACATTGCCAGAAAGGAGAGGAAATGTAGGAGGGAAGTACAATTCACGGTTGGGGACAGGCTGGCAGAACTCAGCTCGGTTTTTATTGAAGTTCTCTGGAAATACAGATTAGCTTCCATTAGAAAAGCAAAAGACCTTTTAGATACTCAAGTAGACTGGAAGGCAGTATGGGTTAGAAAAGGTAACAGCCTTCCCTCCAACATAAAAATAAAAAATTAGTTTTCAATATTTTCTTTGAGACCTCAAATTCATAAGGTAAGCACATTTTTGCAAAGTGCATCCATTATGATCATTAAGTTTGAAACATCTCTCTGTGCATACATTCCAGTTGGGTTGAGACATGGTCCTTTCTCACTGCAGAACTTCATATGTGTTCTTGCCTCCACCTCAAATAATAGTCCCACTCTCAACCTTAAGCCTTCTTTTCTTGGCTCATTCCTATTTGCTGACCCCCACAGATTTCCCTAAACTAGATGAGGTGCCACAACTATGCCCTGTGATACAGGCATATTCTTATTTTTTTTATTGTCGTCACTACAAAATGCAAGGGTACTTCAAAAAGTTTGTGGAAAAATAGAATTAAAAGATGATAAAAACTTTTCTGTGAACTTTTTGAAGTACCTTTGTACTGGAATGACTACTTTCCACATCTGTCTCCCCCACTACAATGTAAACTCTGAGGGAAGGACATGTGTCATTTATTCTACTGTACCTGGCGCAGTGATTGGCACATAGTAGGAATTCCACAAATGTTTAATGGAGGTACCAATAAAGTGCAAGTTTCTATGGGGGTGATGTGGTGACAGTTAATTACACATAGATTTTCAATTTGTCTGTTATATTTTGCATCCTGTGTATCTGTACCAGTGTTCTCAGGTGATTTTGATAGCATTTGCTAAGGGGACATTCTGTGAGAAGCAAAGCTAGACATTTGGAAAATGCACAAAAAAAATGGAACTCTAGGGCTGAGGTTGTCAACAGGGTAGAAGTAAAACGATAAGGCTTAAGTGGCTCCATACTTCATAACTGCTTTTTCTCCTTAACCTTGAGATCCTGGACTTTTCATTCTCCCCTAACCAAAATCTATTTCTTGCAAAGCATTCACATCCCTGGGTTAAATGGCAGAAAAGATTAAATGACCATGTTTAAGATGGTTTGCATTTTTAACAAGGAACAAAGCTGCTGTTTCTTCTGAACCAAAAGAATGGAACTGTAATTGTGCAATGTCAGGTTTAAGAAGCATTAGGGAAGCAGGAGGCCACAATTGTAGGTAACCTCCAGACTCAACCCACTTAGCAAATCCAGATCAATGAAGTCAGTCCAGTCTAGCATATCCCTCGGTGAAAAGAAAGTACACAAGTTATATGTGCTCAGAAAATCTGTGCCATCATGAGCCTTCTGGAGCTGTCCATGAGACACATTACAGAAACTTAAAAAAAAAAAAAAACACACACTCGACCTATCACATGCTTGCTCACTCCCTATGAAAAAACTGAAAATAAAATTTTGTTAAAATGAATGCTACTTTGACTGAAAGTTCGTGCGCTTGGTACATGAATCACTCTATTAGATAGGCAGAAATAAGCATAGAGGACTTATTTTGGAAGAGCCATCAACTATCAGCTTCTTGGAATTAAAAATAGGAAGAAGTATTAGGAGAGATTAATGATAGATTAATTAGATTCTATATACCACCAAGAAAGATTCTATCATTTCAATTGGAAGATATGTACAGTTTCTGACTTTTGGGGAACTTCTCTTGAAGCTATTCGTGCTTCCAAAAATGGGTAGTCTGTAACACTTTTGTGGAGAAGACCTCCATTGTGGAGGGCTAGAGCTGTCATGACCTTTGTAGAGAACAGAAAGGCTGACATGCTGTGCTCTTGAGCATTCATTACTTTACTGAAGACAGCCTCATTCCTTATGGTTAGCCTGATGAGCCACCAAGCAATGCTGATGGATTGGTAAGACTCCCACCTGATTCTACTGCTCCATCAAGGTTAGATCTGCTAGACTTTGCTGCCTTTTTAGTAGTTTTGTGTTTACTTCACTCTTTTCCTGTCTTTTATGCATGTCTCCATGAGACACTTATTGATATCACTGTTGCTAAGTTTTGTATGCTTCAAGAGAAGCTCAGATTTGCTCTTACTTTTCCATCCAAAAAATTCATCTGTTAAGCACTGAGAGAAGAATTCTGGAAACTCCATCACTAGTTGGCAACTATCACATTTCTCAAGAGAAGAAAAATCTTCAATCTAGTTGAAACCATATTTCTTGTGCTGGAATGGATTTAAGACAAAAAATTTATTGCACGTTTGGGCATGGACCTTGATTTTTCAACATACATATTTCATGTGTTAGGAACTGATGATGCACATTTTTCCCTTTGGGGATCTTTCTTTCCTTCTGGCATTAAATTGCCTGCTCAGATGTATGAAGTATCTACCACCTTGAATGGATGTGCTAATTAGCAATGACAAAATGTATGTACACTAAACTGAAAGAGAAGGGGAGATTAAAATACTATTTCATTGATGTATTTTACATTTACAAAAGGAAAAAATATAAGGTAAAGTGACTTCCTTTGTCTAGCTGACAATTTAGAAATAAAAGGCATGCATGCATTGTTAGGAAGGACGTGAGCAAAATGTCTTTGTTATGGCTCTCTGGCAGATATTCTGCACCACTCATTCTTAAGCACTTCTGTCTATGAGCCCCTGAGGAAGCTTGCATGGTTAGCCTTTGTCCTTGTCCAGGCCTCTTAACATTTCTCTGTCCAACTATAGCCCAGTTCATTTTGTAGGTTACTACCACCAAACAGTTCTTGACCTGGGCAGCTCTAATTACTGTTAATTCTTGCAACATTTGCATTCTCTAACTCAGAGATTCTCAAAGTGTGGTCCCTACACCAGCAGCATCAGCATCACTGAAAATTTGTCAGAAATGCACATACTTGCGTGCAATTTCAGACCTACCGAATAATAAATTCTGGGGTGATGCCCAGCAATCTGTGCTTTAAGAAGTGTTCCAGGTGATTCTCATGTATGCCTGCTGGGGAGGTCTGCCTTCTAATTTGAAAATGAGGAACAAAGACTGTCCTTTGGTACTAGTCCAAAGTAGTAAACAAGTAACCACAGAATAAGTAGTAAACCCATCTGCTATGGGTCAAATGTGTCCCCCCAAAGTTCATGTATTGGAAACTTGATCCTCACTAGTATTAGTCTGTTTCCATGGCTTATAACAAAATACTTGGAACTGGGTAATTTATAAGGAAACAAAATTTATTGCTTCCAGTTTCTGAGAAGCTGGGAAGTCCAAAGTCCAGAGAACACATCTGGTGAAGTCCTTGGTGGTGATGACAGTGACCCAGGGGACTCACATGCCAAAAAATGGCAGAGCAGAGAGAGAAAAACTCTTCGTGTGCATTCCTTTTAAAGCCCTCAGAACCACACCCCTGGCCACCATTATTAATCCATTCACTATGGCATAATCCCACAATCTAATCACCTCTTCAAAGCCTCACCTTTCAATTTCCCACAAACAGATACAGTGGGGATTAAGCTTCAATGATGTTGAAGGGGGCACCCAATCTATAGCATCACTGTAACAGTGTTAAGACAGTGGGAAATCTGGTTATGGTATTTGAAAGGTGGGATATATTTGGTATTTGAGAGGTGATTGGATCATGAGGTGCCCTCGTAAATGGATTAACCTATTCATGGAATAATGGTTGATGGTAGTGAGTTATCATGGGTGTGGACTGGTGTCTCTGTAAGGAGAACACAAGGGAGAGCTCTTGTTCATGCCAGTTCTCACCATGTGATATCTTGCATTGCTACAGGATCCTGTAGAGAGTTCCCACCCAGAAGAAGGCCCTCACCAGATGTGCTCCCTGGACTGTGGACTTCTCAGACTCTGAGACTGTAAGAAATAAATTTCATTTCTTTATAAATCACCCTGTTTCAGGTATTCTTTTATAAAGAATAGAAATGGACTAATACACCATTTAATCAATTAGTGATAGTTTCATGCTCTCGAACGTCAGCCAATCAACAATAGCATCATTCCAGGAACTGCTTCTGAAAGTCAGATAATCCCTAAACTTCACATCTACAAGTCAGCAAATCCCTAAACACTTCTGCTTTAGAAAGCCTGCCAATCTCTGAACTTGATGGTTCTGAAAACCCTTCATGATATCATCTTGCTTTGTTCACAAAGACTGAGATTTGTAAGAGTAGCTTTTTATTACCTACAAAGAAATAAATTTAGATTCCTTGTTCCATGTGTATGTGATTGAAAGTTTTATCCTTCAAGAAAATAATCACTGGGCCGGCCCGGTGGCACACTGGAGAGTGCGCCGCTTGGGAGTGCGGCGGCGCTCCCGCCGAGGGTTTGGATCCCATGTGGAGACCGGTTCCTGCTCACTGGCTGAGCGAGGCGCGGGAGCAACACCGAGGGTTGCAATCCCGTTGCCGGTCCCCGGTCTGGTACGGGGGCAACACTGAGGGTTGCGATCCGTTGCAGAAAGTTTTATCCTTCAAGAAAATAATCACTGGGCCGGCCCGGTGGCACACTGGAGAGTGCGCCGCTTGGGAGTGCGGCGGCGCTCCCGCCGAGGGTTTGGATCCCATGTGGAGACCGGTTCCTGCTCACTGGCTGAGCGCGGTGCGGGTGCAACACCGAGGGTTGTGATCCCGTTACCGGTCAGTAAAAAAGACAAAAAGGAAAAAAAAAAAAAAAGAAAATAATCACTGTAGATTCTGAGGATGCCACAATTTGTATTAAGAGAGGTTTTACCAGCATTGTTAAAATTTTGGTGGTGGGAACTTTTGAGAAACATGATGTGCCTTGTGCAAGACAAGGATCAATAATGAATTAGAGAGAATATTTATTTTATAATAAAAAATATAAAAGAAAAAGTAAGAAATAAAATAAAATTATCCATTACTATACACAAATAGTTATAAATTTTAAAAAACGGTTTATAAAGTAAACAGTGAATGTTCACTTTATAAGAAATTGTGACATCATAACATCAGGAGAATGAAGAGAGAAAAAATGAAGGCATGAGGGCAGTGTGGGCACTACATTATAATTTTCTATGTCAGGAAGCCAAGGGAAAAAAAAGAGAGAGAGAGATACAAGGTACAGTTGGAAACAGACAAAAATAAATGTCATAATGGACATCAATTAAATTTTAATAAAACTCAATAAATATTTGTTGAACACATACATTGTACTGTTAGATGCTGGTGATATAAAGATCAAACTGTCAGAAGAGACAGGCTGTGAGCAGTTTCAATACAATCTAAAAGAAATTGGTTAATTCTGACAGTTGGTGACAGTGGTGAGAAAAAGTTGCAAAGAGGAGGTCATGGGGGCTAAGTCTTCTAAATATGTAGGTATTTCTTAGGAAGACTGAAAAGAGAAGAATATTCAGGCTGAGGGAATAACATGGGCAAAGGCAAAGAGGTCTAAAAATGGGAATAGAATTAGGGAAATAGTGAGTGATTTGGCCAGAAGTGAGGCTGGAAAAAATAATTTGGGACTGGGATACTAAGGGTCTTGAATGCCATGATCAGGAGTTTAGATTTATCCTAAAGGCATCATTTTCATTTATTCTAAAGAAGTAATGTTAGTTTTAATGTCTTGGTACAACCCTAAGCTGGAACACACTAATCATTACTTTCTCAATAGGGATATACTATGAACTGAATTGTAATAAGACTGCCATCTGCAAGCCAGGAAGAGAGCCCTCACTAGAAACTGAACCATGCCAAAACCTTGGACTTTCCAGCCTTCAGAGCTGTGAGAAAATAAATTCTGATTGTTCATGCCACTCTGTCTATGGTATTTTATGTCAGCGCAAATGGATTAAGACAGGGTGCTACTAGCATTTTGGTTGGAATAATCCTTAATTATGCAGACCTAAATATCTCTGGTCTCCAAGTATGAAATACTAGTAGTGCCACTCTGTCACTATGACAACCCAAAAACACTCCTACACATATCCAAATGCCCTTTAGCAGGGAATGGTATTTACTGCTCCTGGTAGAAAACCACAAAAGGAAGCCTCTGAGAAGACTACTACAATTAAATAGGATTTATTCTATTTCTTCCTGGTCTCTTCTCTTAGTGACCACAGGGAGCACCTTCACTTATCAAGATTAAGGCATAATCAACAAAAAATAATCTTGATATTCTTCCCAAGAATCTACAGGGTTGAGAAGGGATTTTTGATTTTGGAAAGCAAAAGTGAACTCTTGTCTTGCTACTGTCAACCTAAATAACAGACGGAGAGAGTGACTCTAAAGAAAATGATATTTATTTGGGAATAGGCATCGCAACGGGAATACACATGCCATAGTAAACTATGTGAGTATTCAGGGAGGCTAAGGAAGACAAAGGTTTTTAAAGGAAAAACGGAATATTACATAATTGTTTTGAGATTATTATCCTTGGCTACAAGGATCAATAACAAGGGTGGTGCCAGTCCTAGGTTGGACAGGCAGTTGCTGCGCAAATGTCCTTGCAGAAGTGTTTTTTTGTGTAAGGTGGCAATGGCCTTTGTTCAATGTTGTGGGTTTTGCAGAGTCTGGGCTTTGCAGAGTCTTTTGTGATAGTTCTTGTTTTTAGTCATTTATGCACGAGAACCCTCTCATAATGGCCTTCCCTGGCTCTATTTGTCAGGAGTTTTTTTTTTTTTTTTTTTTTAACCAAATGACTCCATTTTGAAACTGACAACTTTCCCCCTACACAATGATAATCCATCATGAATCACAGTGAAAAAAACAAAAATCAAAACCAAAAATTGAAACAAGCACTTTGTGTCCTTAGATAAATAAAAACAAAGCAAAAGAAAAAGAAAAAGAAAGGAACACTCTGTTTAGCACTAGTCTTTAAAATAAATGAAGCCTTGAACTCTTTCTACTAAGTTGCTAACTCTTTAGGAAAAAGTTATTCCTAATTTGTACAATACTGAATTTGGCAGATATGTGATGACCTTGAAGATATAATAATTATGTGAGTAAGTTACTGTTTATCTCATCCTGAAAAGACTAAATTTTTAAAATTTTCTTTTTGATTGGTACATAATAATCATACGTATTTATAGAGTATACTATGATGTTCTGATACATGTATACATTGTGCAATGATCAAATCAGGGGAGTTAGCATATCTAACACTGTATACATTTATCATTTCTTTGTGGTAAGAACATTCACAATCCTCTCTTTTAGCCATTATGAAATATATGAGTATAATATGATATTGTTAACCATAGTCACCCTATTGTGCCCTAGAACACCAAAATTTATTTCTCCCATGTAACTGTAACTTTGTATTGTGCCTGCTGACCAATCTTTCCCTAATCCCCACCTTGTTTTCCTCCTCAGCCTCTGGTAACCACTATTTTACTCTCTACTTCTATGAGATCAACTTTTTTAGGTTCCACATATCTCACATATATGAGTGAGATCACGCGATGTTTTTTTGTCTTTCTGTGTCTGGCTTATTTCACTTAACACAGTGTCCTCCAGGTTCATCCATATTGCTGCATATGACATAATGTGAATCTTTTTCACGGCTGAATAGCATTCCATTATGTACATACACCACATTTTTTTATTCATTTATCTGTTGATGGACACTTAGATTGATTCCATATCTTGGCTATTATGAAATTTAATCTTGTGGGTTTTTCTCCCCAATACCTGCTGTGTCCTTTATTTGAAGAGCTTGGAATAAATGAACTCTTCTTAAAACACTGCAAGTAAAAATACTTCAGAATATTTCAACCACAACAGAAATTTTAAGTTCCTTTACAATCAATTAAAGGCAATTATTTTCTGATTTATATCACCCTTTATTTTTCTCTTCTTGGACTTTATATACATGGAATCAAACACCATGATTCTTTTGTGTTTGGTTTTTTTCGTTAAACATGTTTTGGGGACCCATTTATATTAATGTGTATATAAGTAGTTCATTTCTTTTTATTGCTGAGTAGTATTCCAATGAATGGATATAGCACAATTTGCTTATCTGTTCTTCTATTGATGGATATGTGGGTTGTTTCCAGTTTTTGACTAATATGAATAAGCCTGCTAGGAAATTATTATACAAGACTTTTTGTAGATACATGCTTTCATTTTTGAGTCATAGGGTAGATATGCTTATAGAATTTTATCCTCCAACAATGTAAGAGACTTCCCAGTGCTCCATATCCTTGCCTTATATTGTCAGTCTTTTTAAATTTTACCCATTCTAAGTGGCTGTGAACAGTATCTCACTGTGGTTTTAAATTGCATTTTCATGACAACTGATGATGTTAAACATCTTCTGATGTGCTCATTTTTTAGTGGGTCAATTGTCTTCATATTGTTTATTTGTAAAAAGTTTTTTTCTGTTTATAAATGTGAGTTCTTTTTTCAGATATATATACCTTGTAAGTATTTTTTCCCTCAGTTTGTTGCTTTCCTTTTATTTTCTTGATGGTATCTTTTGATGATCAGGAATTTCTAATTTTGGTGAAATGCAATTTATAATTGTTTTCCTTTTATGGATAGTATATTTTGTGTCCTAAGAAATCTTTGCCTAGTCCAAAATTATGAAGATATACTCCCCTGAGTTTTCTTAGAAGTATTGTTCAGATTTCACGTTTGGATCTACAATCTATGTCAAATGATTTCTTTCAGTATAGATAAGGTCAGGAGCAAACCAGGCATAGATTGAGTTCTCCATGAAACGGATTTGCATGCAGAAGCTTAATTGGGGAGTCCTCTCAGGAAAATACTTGTGAGGGTGAAGGAGGCAGACCTGGGCAGAGGGAGAAGTTGAACTGTGATGCAACAGAAATCTCAGCACATCCTCTGAGGAGCACAATATTTGGGATGGCCCTTCAGCACTGTCCCAAATGATGCAAGAGAGCTGGGCTTTTATAGCTCTGCATCGGCTAGTTATCAGATTTGGACTGCCACCAGGGAGAAGTTGTAACATTGATTGGCCAGAACAATTCTGGAAGAGGAAGGGACTCGGCTGTGAGCCATCAGCAGCCACCAACATTCCAGCAGCTGAGAAAATGAGTCACAGGGCAGGAGGTCAGGGTGGGATTGGGGGATAATAGGAATGGTGCACTATAGAACACATGACAAGGTTCCTTTCGTTTTATTTTTCCATATGGATATCCAGTTTTCCTCCCACTGTTTGTTAAAAAAGACTTTTCTTCATTAAGTTGACTTGATGCCTTGATCAAAATTCAATTGTGAGTCAATACTTACTCTATATTCTGTTTCATTAATCTATTTGTCTATCCTTATGGCAATATCAAACTATCTTGAGGACTATAGTTTTATAGTATTACTGATACTGGACAGTATTAATCCTCCAAACTATTGAATTTGTCCATTTCCAAAATTGTTTTGGCTCTTCTTGAATATTAGCATTTTCAGAAAAATTTTAGTGTCAGTTTGAATTTCTTCAAAAATCTTTGCTAAATTTGCTTGGGGTTGTATTGAATCTGTAGATAAATTTGGGGATACTGGACATCTTAACAATACTGAATCTTTCAGTTAGTAAACACTGTATATATCTCCCAATTGATTTGTGTTTTCTGTAATTTTTCTCACCAGTCTCTTGTAATTTTCAGTGTGTAGGTCTTACACATTTTTCTTTAGTTTAATGTCTACTTATCTGACTTTTAAATAGTATTATAAATAGTATTTTTAAATTAATTTCATTTTCCAACTGTTTATGGCTAGTATATGGAAATACAATGGATTTGTAAATCAATCAAGTATATATTACCTTCTTAAATTTACCTGATAGTTCTATAGTTTTTGGTAAATTTCAATGAGTGTTTTAAATGTACAAGTATGTATGTAATCATGTAGTCTGCAAATAGTGACAGTTTTACATTTTCCTCTCCAATCTTTATGCTTTTTATTTCTTTTCTTTTCCTATTAGATTTCAGTACAATGTTTAATAGAAGTAATAAGACTGTACATCCTTGTCTTGTTCCAGATCGTGGAGGAAAGGTGTTCATGGTTTTATGATATATTGTATATTATATTAGCTATGTTTTCCATATATGACCTTTATCACATTAAAAAAGCATCCTTCTGGGCTGGCCCGGTGGTGCACTGCTACAGTGCGCCACTTGGAAGCGTGGTGGCGCTCCCGCCGAGGGTTCGGATCCCACATACAGCCCGGTTCCCACTCACTGGCTGAGCGAGGCGCGGGAGCAACACTGAGGGTTGCGATCCCGTTGCCGGTCCCGGTCCGGTACGGGCGCGACACTGAGGGTTGCGATCCGTTGCCGGACACGGAAAAAGACAAAAAAAAAAGCATCCTTCTATTACTCATTTACTGAGAATTGTGGTCATAAACAGACATTGAATTTTGTCAAATGCTTTTTTTATGTTTATTAAGTAATCATCTTTTTAATCTTTTATTCTGTTACTGTCAATCGTTGATCGATTTTTCAAATAATAAACTAACTTTACATTCCTTGAATAAAACCTGTTCGGTCATGCTTTTTACACATTGCTGATTCAATTGATTTGCTAATACTTCAGTAAGTTTCTTTAAATTTATGTTCATGTGAGACATTGTTTTGTGACTGTAAAAAATATTTTTGTTAAGTATTGTTATTGAGGTTATGCTGGCATCATAAAAAATTGGAAATATATACTCTCCTGTTTTCTGAAAGAGTTTTCTTCTTAGAATTTTTGATAGCATAAACTTATAAAACCTGGAAATTTTTCATGAGAATGTTTTGATTGCAAATTCAATTTATTTACTAGATTTCAAGTTAATTAATTTTCTGTGTCTTTTGTGTTAGTTTTATTTTTCTAGGAATTTGTCTAATTCACCTAATTGGTATAGGAGACATTTTCCAGGGGTCTGTCACATTTCTTCATGTCTTCTGAACGGAAACACAGAGAGCTTTTGTTCCAGACTATCTTTTCAGGATATTTGTATGGTGAGTACTCATGGAAGACAGATACAGTTTCTCTGTCTGGAGAAGAAAGCAGGTTTGTTTGCTGTCCAGTATAATAAAGATAACACCTCCTTCTGGGGCAAAGGTCAGGCAGGTTTGCTTGCACCTCCTTATCTAAAGCCGGGGGTTCCCAGTCTTGGGATTTCTCAGCTCTGACACAAACCACCTGTGTGCACAACACCAGCCTGAACTGCTTGTGTGACCCCCATGGAACTTGATGCGGCTTGCTGTGTCATGAGTAATAAAGTGCGTAGTCTCGGACTCAGGAGTCTCGTGTCTTCTGCCAGCATGCATGAAATTGGTAGGCTAATACATAAGCTTGCAGACAGAGTGACATCTTCACAGTTCTTGACAAGGAAAGACCCTTCACAGTTCCTGACAATTGGCGTTAGTTGCTTATTATCTTTCAGATGTCCGTAGATTTGGGATGATTTCAGTCCAAATGTTCAGTATGATATAATATGAAATACTTAAAGTTTCACTTATCTTTCTCCCTTTCTTCAGTTCCATTCCATGGCAGGCTGGACAGCAGCAGTGGGAGAGGAGTGCATCGCTGGCTTTCCTTCTACTCCACCTGTGCTTTTACCTGCCCTCCTGTCTGTGTAATCCCCTTCTAGATTCTTTGAGGGTGGGAACAGTGGGCAGGAGTAGAGGTGAGGAAGCAAGAAATGCCTCACTTGACCAACACCGATTCTGGCTGTGGTAGATTTTTTTTTAACCCAGCTCTTCTTTGAGATCTTTCATGGGTTATTAGAGACCTGCAATCCCCTCCATTCCATCGTCAGGGACTCTCTCACCTGACCTTCCCTCCATTAAGGCAGATCCACCTCTATTACAACTGGCCTTTTTTGCTTTATTCAGCCCTTATTCATCAGCCTGTGGCTTCAGCTGATGAAGTTTTTCTAGGATTTTTTTCTTCCAGGCACTCCCCTTAAGCAAAACCTAAGACATTTCAATCTGTCTTTGCTTGGGGTCCTCATCCAATCTGGAGAAAACACTTACACATCCTTTGCCACAATCAACTGTTTTACCTTCTAAACAACTCCAGTTGTCCCTCACCCTTTAGGTTTTCTGGGTGGACTTTATGGATTTCTCAACTTCTACGGGCCACATATGAGATTCTCTGGGTAATCATCTTGAAGCCTCTTCCTTTTTCCTGAAATGCAGTGTAAGGATACCTAGTGCACCCCCAAATTATATGATCTTTCACCTCACTTTGGAAAGTAACATCTTAGTGCCTCAGTGGAAACTTACATTAAAAAAAAATCCAGTTCCATTTGCAATCACAAAAAATTGAAAACATCCCAAAGTCTACCAACATGGAATTATTTAAATTATGATACAACTATGCAATAGAATATTCTGCAGCCAAACCTCCAATAAATGAGGATGCTCTTCATTTGTTGATATGAAATAATCCCTAAAATACATTATTTAGATATTTGTACTTTTTGAATTTTAAACCAAGTAAATAGACAACTATATTTAAAATTGAAATTGAAAATGAAATTGAAAAATGAGTGTACAGTGAGGAAGCAAAGATTATAGCTGATTCCTTCAAGGAGCTTGGCTGTGAAGAGAAGAAGAGAAAAGGAGCAGGAGCTGGATGCAAGATTGAGAAATAGTGCTTTTTATTGCACACAGGTATTGATATTCAACTCTGTACCTCATGGATATATACAATCACTTACGTTACAAATAAAAAAAGAAAAATAATGCTGTTTTTTTTCATAGCAGGGTCATAGCTATTCCATGATTTGTGTAAGACTATTATAATGAGTTGTGATATCCCTCTTCCACCCAGGTATCTGTTGACACTCATTGATTTACAGGAGACTGACGACCTTCCTGGGAAATTTTGAGCTGTATCCACAATAGGGGTTCAGACGTATACAGACATGTCTACCAGATAGGGTTTGGTTGGAGGTGGGCAAGTGGAGACTAGATTATTAGGCAGGACTGTCCCCAAGAGAGAGAACTCCAGGGAGTTGTGTTCAGGGTGTATAATTCACGAAGAAAATAACATGCATAGAGTTCCCTGGAGTTGTACAAGACATCAGGCCTGTTGATGGCATGCTTGCTATTTGGGCTTCTGAATGCAGATTAAGGCAGAGGGGTAGGAACCATTGCCTTCCTTTCTGTCTGCATATCTCAGTTGTCCAGGAACCATGGGTGGAGATCACTGGATGCTAGCACCATTAGATTGAGAACATTGGCGGCCAGAGCCATCAACAGAACTCTGCACGCTAGCATGGAGCCCTAGCTTAGCTGGGGTGAGACCAGCAATTAGGCATATTGCTGACTCAGCTGGGATCTTCAGAGGCTGCTGAGCTCCAGGCAGTAGTGACAATAGCCCTGTAGTCGTGGGTGAATGGAACCTCAACATGTGGGGCTGAGGGTGGGCTGGGACAGGTAGGTCTCTAGCGAGGTAACAGCAGAAACAGTGAATACAGCTTTTTCATGAACACATATAAGATCCTCCTTTCCTTTGGGAATTCCAGATATACCTGGAGGCAGGAGTGGGTGGAGGTTGATTTAGAATAATCTGCAAGGTGCTGGAGAACACTTGTAAACTGGTGGGGTTTTTTCTCCTGGCACAAAATGGATTTAATGTGAAAGCTGATGAAGCCTGAGAACATTTGGGTTGCTTTAGTTACTTATAATTTACTTTTTGCTTATATTTGTTTATCAGCTGGGGATTGAGTAGTTTAGAGAAAGAGCTTGAACACAAGAAAATATGAGCAAGGGAGGAAATAAACCATTTGTCAAGGTCCTGGTCCCAGATGAATTGGGGGGGGGGGGCGGGTAATGGGGAAGAGATAGGATCAAAAGAAAGGTACCTTCTCTTCAGAATCAGGGCGAAGGAGTTGAGATGGAGGTGGATTCTTAATTGTGGGCTGGACTTCCTCAGTAGAGTCAAAGGCTGTGTCCTCTACTGAGAGATGAGTAGGTTAAGATGGAGATCTTGAGAGCAATGGAGGGTTGAGCACTCATTTGGGGGAATTGAGTTGGAGCTGATTAGACGACTATAAAAGGATTGCTGAGTAATGCCAAGGGCCCCAGTGAAGTTGAAGACCATGAATTTGAAGTGGCAAAATCTTCCCCCACCTGCTAAGCCTCTGACTTAGGAGCCCTCCTTTGGGCTTCCAGGCCACTCTGTGCTTCCACCCTGATAATGCTTATCACACTGTGGTGTAATTGCAGACTCTACATCCCCCTTGTGCAACAGGAGATCTGCACAGATTTGGTCACTTCACAAGTGAGGAGCACTCACAGGCTCAGGAAGACCGCACAAGAGCTAATTTCTGCTGGGATAACTAAGCTTCACATCACTCTGACGAATAGGTGCCGAATGTCTACTCTGCGGAAGACACTGCACCAAGGGAAAATGCACACAGTTCCTGCTCCCAGGAGACTTTATGCTCTGAGAAGAAAGGGACCCTGTCCCTTACTTAATATTGTATTCCTTTGAGTTTAGTGTGGTTTCTTCAATTATTTCTTTTTTTTTTTTTCTTTTTGTCTTTTTTACTGACCGGTAACGGGATCACAACCCTCGGTGTCGTGCCCATACCGGGGACTGGCAATAGGATCGCAACCCTCGGTGTTGCGCCCGCACCGCACTCAGCCAGTGAGCGGGAACCGGTCTCCACATGGGATCTGAAACCTCGGCAGGAGCGCCGCCGCGCTCCCAAGCGGCGCACTCTCCAGTGCGTCACCGGGCCGGCCCATCTTCAATTATTTCTAGTGCACAGTAGGTGCTCAATAAAAACTGGCTGAATAAGCTTCAGCAATGTGGCAGTTGCGAGATTTCTGTCACTGCTCATAGAAGCCAGTTTAGAGAAGCAAAGGAGGTAGATGGTGTAAACGATCCAAAGTGATTCCAAGACTCGCAGGGTAGATGGAGCAAGGGGTGAAGATGTTAAGCAGCTGGCAAGAGCCTTGTTGAAGGATGCTCCACGAGGGCTGGGTTGGATAGGATTTGAGAGGTGGCACACGTCCAGATGAGGAGCAGGCATGGGGTGAGGCCATGGGAGTGGAGTGCTTATGGGAAGCACTGGGGTTGAAGCAGGGCAGGGATGTGACCTTGGCAACTCCAAATATCTCCTGGCCTCTACGTCCTACTTCTTAGTAAATTCCTCACAATTCAGTGGGACCCTCCCATCATCAAGGGTAAGGAGGGGAAAAGCTTTTAAACAACAAATAGATTCTACTTGAAAAATAGATTTGTCAGTGGGAGAAGGAAACAGATGTTAGAACTTGACTTTTAATCTACAATATTGAAATTGAATTTTTATAGATAATTTTTCTTTAAAGTAGTTGAAATGACATTTTCACAATCATGTGGCTAAACTTGGCAACTCTCATAGCTTTTGGTCACTATTATTATCCTGGTTTTGAAAGCAGCGACCTATACCCAAGTCATCTTGGTTGGCCTTGGTCCTAGCACATGGGGGTAACTGTCCAGCAAGCTGACACAAACCTGAAAACAATCTCCAAATCCTGCATTTCAGTAATAATTAGAACCTATCCACTGACATCTCAGTCTGTTTTAATGGTCCTTTTGGGGCCATCGAAGACTTCTGCTTTTCATTTTGCAAATGTTCTATTTAGATAATACCAGGTAGGTCAACAAGAGATCTGCACAGATTCAGTAACTTCACAGGTGAGGAGCACTCACAGGCTCAGGAAGACTGCACAAGAGCTAGTTTCTGCTGGGATAACCAAGCTTCAATCACTCCGGCGAAGTACTCAATATCTACCCCATGGAAGACACTGAACAGAAGGAAAATACACACAGGTCCTGCTCTCAGGAAGTTTACAGTCAGGTAGAGAATGAAAGAATGACACAAATAATTACAAAAGAAAGCACAAATGTGGAGGAGCCAGAAGGAAGATACAAAGGCAATGGAAATTTAGCAGAGAAAAGACATGGCTTTCTGTAGTACATAAATGGCCTTTATGGATGACCACTATAAATAAACACTTTAAAAATTGCATATTAGTACTATATTTTATATTCATGAAAGTTAAATTTGTAATAAAATTAGGTTATTAAATTATAAAATGAACTGTTAGCTCATAGAATGCCATAGCAATTCCAGAGAATATAACCAACACATTATGTGAAATTAATATCTGGAAAACAAGGAGCAATATAAAAATTGAGAAAGGAATTACTGAATGATAAAGGTGGTCACAATTGAATATTAATATGGAGAAAATCATTTAAATCCATGCTTCGTTTCTAAAACTTCATTACATTCCAAATGAATCAGTGGGTCAGATGGTGTCAAAATTAGAAGAAAACATGAGTGTGTTTCTCCCGCCTATGAAGAAGAAATGTCTATTAAATTATAAATTTTACATTATTTAATAGAATCAATGTAAGAAATACAGCACATTTCTCTCAAAATGGGAAAATTATAGGATCAACATACTTGTATAATTAAAAAAATAGCTTTTTTTTCACTGTAGGCCCAAGTAGTTGCTGTCAAAATGGGCAAATTCATGAAAACCTGGGAAGGTGGTGCTGGTCCTGGCTGGACACTATTCCACTTGCAAATCGGTCATTATGAAGTACATTGGTGATGGCACCTCAGACCACCCCTGCAGCCATGCTCTGGTGGCCGGAAGTGACCATAAGGCCCGATGGGAGACCACAGTCAAGTTTGAAAAGAGGTACAAGATGGGTAAGAACAAGTGGTTGTTCCAGAAGCTGTGGTTTTAGATGTTCCTTGTTTCAATTATTAAAAATAAAAAATAGGGCTGGCTGGTTGGCTCGGTTGGTTAGAGCACAGTGTTGAAAACATCAAGGTCAAGGTTTCAGATCCCTGTACTGGCCAGCTTCTCCCCCCAAAACTATAAATAAATAAATGAACGAAAGAAAGAAGAGAGAATAAAGGGGGGGAGAGAGAGAGAGAGAAAGAAAAATTATACACATATAAAGTCAGTATCTGTAAAGTAGTGGCTTAAAACAATAATCATTTAATTAGCACATGAGTCCCTGGGTTGGCAATTCGGACTGACTCAGTGGTCCCTCTGGTCTCTGCTGCTTCCTCAGGCATCTGGGGTCTGCTACGTGGTTCCGCCTCTGCAGGGTGGCTAGCTGGTGGTTGTGCAATGGGCACATGTTCTCATCATCTGAAAGTCTAGTTGAGGCTTGTTCATACGTGGCAGAAGTGCAGGCAGAGGGCAAGCCCCTATACACACGTGTTTTTATGTCTCTGCTTGCATCACATAGGCTGCTGTTCCATGAGCCAAGAGACTTGCATCATCAATGCCAGAGTCAGTGTGGGAGAGCACCACCAAAATGTGTGGAATTAGGGAAGGGGTGGACTTGTGGCCATCTTAGTCATCCACCACATGTCAATAGTTGGCAAAAGAGAGGATGGCTTAAGCACAGCCAATTATTCATCCTGTGGTAACTTTTCATTATCACAAGTGATTAAAGAAATGTGCAATAATGTTGCCTTCTAGTACTTATTTCGCAGAGGAGGAAACTGAGGCCCAAAGCCTTGCTGAGATAACGCAGCAGAAAACTAGCCAGCCTGCTGACCAAGCAAGATCCCCAGCTCCAAATCTAGCAAGAAAAGGCAAATCTGGGGTTCAAACTCTCGCTCTACAATCTCCTAGTGGAGTAACATTGCAGAATGTCTCTAAGCCTCAGTTTCAAGTCTATAAAACTGGAATAATAATACCTAGTTCACAGATTATGAGGATTAAGTGAGATCGCGTGAAAACACTCCACAAGGGTCCCAATACTTGTTCAGCTCATGCCTTCTTCTTCCCATTTCTGTGATGCAATAGTGTAAAACCAACAACAAAATAAAGCAAAAGGAGAAATGCCCAAATGAAACAAACCAGCCAATAAATAGATAAAACTGTAGGGACCAAGAAAAAACTGCAATATCTGTGCATAACTGGTGATTGTTGATACACTCATTAATTGAACAGAAAATTATTGAGTGCCTTTTCTGGGCCTGGCCCTGTGCTGGGCACTGGGGATGCAGTGGTGAACAGGAAGAGACAGATCCCTGCCCTCATGGAGCTTAGAATCTAGTGGCAGAGAAAGACAATAGCCCAATGGTCACATCAATAAATATGAAATTGCAGTCTTAATTAGTGCTAGAAAAACCAGTGATTGGTTTTAGTAGAAGAGCATATAGTAGGAAAATATAAACCAATTAGGGGTGGGAAGAGGGTAAGGAAAGTCTCCCTGAGATTTAGACAAGTCAGTTGAGGTATGAGTGGGACAGTGATTGTGTCATCGAGACCACAGAAGAGTTATAGGAAGGGGCCAAGTCATGCAGTCCCTGTAGGGAATAACAAGAAGATGGTCTTAACCCTGAAAGTATGGGAGATCATAAAAAGATATGAGCAAATTTGGGATTTGGAAATCTTTCTCTGGGGTTGGGGTAGAGAACAGACCATAGGGGAGGAGAGATGTGGGTAGACGAATTACGAGACTATTAGAGGAGTCCTGTGACTCTCCAATTAGTTCAATTTTCCACAAAGTAAATGTAGACCTATTAACTCTACTTTGGGGAGCATACACCCTTAGAAAATATACCCCCAGTGCTTGTACATTGATCAAAAGTGATCAGTGACTAACATTAGATGACTAATGTAGAATGAAATTGCTGACTAAATGGGTTTTATACAACTAAGGCATTGTTAAAATCTACGTATATATTTGACAACCAACAGGTCATATTTATTTTATCATTATCAATTTTTAAAAATCCACATGCCTCAGCCAGGTTGCCCCTAACCTGATGTTACACTGCAGAGAGAATGACTAAGTGATCTGTGACATTTCAACACGAAGAGATTCTGAACAGATACAAAATACAGCAAGAATGTGTATGATGGGAAGACGTAAAGTGCAGAACCAGCTGAATACAAATTATTTGCAGCACCCTGATTACTACGGAAAACTCATAAACAAAGTTCAGAAGAGAGATTGAAATTTTTCCTTGGGTTTGATGTCTTGACAACTAAGTTTTTTTTAATAGCTGTGTTAGGAATGTAGTGTAACTTATTCATCATTGAAAAGGTTCAACCACATGTGCTCTCCAAGGAAGACTGAGAAAGTGTACTTCCTGCACCATATAATTGTAGTGTGGTCTGCTAATCACAGATTCTTAGAAATAAGGCAATAAACAAATTTTCAATCCAGACCATCAACTTCAGTATCTTCATGGTAATAACTGTACATTCCTAGTTTTTGGTACTTTATAGAACATTTTGCCTACAATTGCAAAGTGCCTGTGGGAAGTGATCGTATTTTAAATATTTCAGCTTAATAAGAAATGTGAGAAGTTGGTGGAAGATATGGGAAACATGGATATTTGGAAAGCGATTTTTTAAATATTAGTGAAATTGGTGACTGAAAATGAAATTTCAAGTTGCTGCTGAATCTCCTAAAATAAATCTACACCACATCGAGATGTAATCAATTTTTTTCTTTTCACAGTAAAACTTTAGCTTCTGTAAGAAGAAAGTTTTGTAGATTCCGAGAAATGACAGATAAGTGAACTAACCTAATTGGTAAAATTGAACTATGGGAAAGAGTATAGACCTTGGCAAAGATGGGTCTGGTTCAAATCACTGTCCTTGGTTGGGCAAATCCTGTTGCCCTCCTAAACTTCAGTCTCCTCTCAGGAAAAGTAACTGTCTTTCAGGGTTAATGGGAAATTGAAATGAGGTATTACATATGCAAGTACCTAAGGTACATTCAGTTAGACATTAGAGGCCCTTCTTTCTCTTTCACAGACTTGAAAGAGCTTCCTGGTACATTTTTTTCTCCTTCCCAGCTTGGCCAGCTTGACCATAAAAATAATGCCTTTTCAAGTAACACTGGAAGTTTGACCTCTGTATTATTCCATTTCTGTTGCTTATAACAAAATACCTGGAACTGGGTAATTTGTAAGGAAACAAAATTTATTGCTTACAGTTTGGAGGCTGGGAAGTCCAAAGTCCAGGGAATGCATCTGGTGAAGGCCTTGGTGGTGGTGACAATAATGCAGGGGTCTCACATGACATAGGGCAGAGCAGAGAGAGAGATAGCTTCTCATGCATTCTCCTTATAAAGCCCTCAGAACCACACCCACACCCACCATTAAACCACCAATTTATTAATCCTTTTACTAGGGCATGGTCCTCACAATCTAATCACCTCTTCAAGGCCCCACCTTTCAATTACCGTGATAGGATTTCCCATTCTCTTAACACTGTCACAGTGGGAGGACATTCAATCTACAGCAACCTCCTTATCAGTAAAATTTGTACAGTCATCTCTAGAGTCTGGCTATCCCAGATAAAGCTGGGATTTTAGCTTCACCTTGGTGGCGGGTATTTGAGGATGCCATTAACCAAATTGATCTCACTCAAATTCCTAAATGAGACTTCTTACTTGGTTTTCATCTAACTCTTCTATCCCAACAAGGTAGACCATAAAAATACTGAGTGCTGTCAGGAAAAATTGTGAAAGGCTGTGAAACGGACCACAAAGGTTATGGGGTATCTATCATGGAAAAACTAGACATGTCTAGAGCACTGTTTGAGGTTATCTCTGTCTTTCACTGTCTCTGACCTATTTTATAACTGTGCATGTTGTAGAAAATGGATAATGATCCAAATGATTCTTTTTTGAAGAAATACAAATGAATAGTGTTTGGTGGAATGCAATAGACTAATTTTTCATCTATTTTAAAATTCATTTCAACATTCCTTATTGCCCATGTACATATGTGGTTCTTTGAATTCTCCTTGGAACTGATTGTAACATCTTACTGGGTCTCTCACTAATTAATTAAATAATAAAATCTTTGACCCATGTTCATTTTATGAGTCTTGATTTTATATAAAAAATGATCCTTTTACAGTATCTAGTTTATGGTATCCTTAGCACTGGGCCAGAGACATGGGAGATATGCCAATTGGATACACATGACACAGCTATAAATTACACATGAAAGAATGGGGTCAGTAAGTAGATTTCCTAACAGAGACTTCAGGTTGCCATTGGCTTGGAGAGGAGAAGATCATGGTTGGAGTAACCAAAAAGATGCTTCAGAGAGAAGGTATAATTTCATAGCTAGGACTTTAGAAAGCCCAGAGGAAATGGAGCTAGAATTTGAATTGGAGTAAGGGGAGGACACACCTGAGATAAGATACAGTGGAAATCAGCATGTCCTGTTCAGAGACTCACTCTTTGACAAGGCCTGAATAAAAAAAATAATAAACGCCGCTAAATTTTATTTGGCATCCACAATGTAGAAGGCAATGGGTGTCAGAGATTCTCAAAAAAGACTGCTCATTAAAATTCATCTGGAAATGTAAAAATGCTGATTCCAGGGCCCCACGTATAGGAATTTTAATGTGATTGGTCTGGGGAGGGAGGTGCCACAGAAAGCTCCCCGGACAGTTCTAAAATAAAACCAAATTAATGAATGACTGGGCTACACAATTTACATGTGTGCTTTGCTTTAATTTGACCCTCACAGTAATCCTCCGACAGAGGCATTTTCACCCTAGTTATACAGATGGGGAAACAAAAGGTTCAGAGAGACTAAGTGATTTTCCTGGATGGGCTTCTGTGCCTTGCTGGTAAGAGAATACAAAGGAGGGGAAGCTAGGTGAGGGGTGGGTGGCTACCCTGGCCCTTCTGCTATCTCAGGAAGAGAGAGCTCCAGGCTGAGAGAAGAGACAGCGTAGTAGAAGCATGACATTCTCACAGGGTATTAAGGAAATGCCAACTGGAGCAAGCAGGACCCACAATGAACAAATGGATACAAAGACAACAAAATGGCAACCACCTGGGGATCTTGTTAAAATGGGGAGTCTGGGGCAGGGTCTGACAGCAACTGAGTCATGCTGGTCACTAGTCTACATCTTAATTTTAGATTTTAGGTTTTAGTGTCTTAGTCTGCTCAAGCTGCTATGACAAAGTGCCTTAAAGTGTCTTAATAAACAACAAAAATTTATTACTCACGGTTCTGGAGGCTGGGAAGCTCATGATCAGGGCACCAGCAGATTCAGTGCTTGGTAAGGGCTCTCTGCTTCATAGATAGTGCCTTCTTGTTGCATCCTCACATGTTGGAAGGGACAAATGAGCTCCTTTGGGTGTCTTTCATAAGGGCACTAATCCTAGTCATGAGCACTTCACCCTCATGACCTAATCACCTCCCAGATGCCCCACCCACTGACACCACTGCAATTGGGGATTAAATTTCAAGATAAGAATTTGGGGGGAACACAAACATTCAGACCATAGCAGATAGCATGGTCAATGAAGATCTCTCTGTGGCTCAGTCTCCTTTTCTGTAATTGGGGTCATTAAAGCACAGTGTGGGCATAGTAATAATTCTGTAAACCTTTTTTATAATTCTATCACTTACTTTAAATTTTAAAAGGCTTCCCAGCATAGTAACATGACATCCTTCTAGAGAGTTAAGAAACTATAATAGAAGCAAGCAGGAGATAGAAAAGTTAAGGAAAAAGACATCTACCTCCACTGATAGTATTATTTACAGGAGTGGTAATATCAAGTAGAAATCTTGTGAAATCTGGGTGGGCTCAGTGTACAAGAATGGAACTGAACTTCTTGAATGTATTTAGGTTTACAAACCTCATAATAATTTTAATAGCAATTACTTTTTTGTGTATAAAATTAATCTCAATTTATTAAAGTAGGCATCTCATTTCTATTCTTTTATAAAAATTGCTTTAGAGATATAAGGTAAATTCACAGGAATAGGAATATACAAGTTACATTGGTTTAAGGATATTTTATATAAAAAGTCAGTTATGCTAGAAAACATTATTATTTTATAAACAGAGCTAGGATTATGTAAATTATATGCAGTTGATTTTAGAAACTATGATATAGCTCATTTAAAACAGATGCTACATTCAAAAATGCATTTCAGAAATCTGTTTTTTCAATATATATAAAGCTAAGAAACTCCATCCACCCCCCCTTTTTAAGGAAAATCCTCTGATGAACTTTACATTAAGATATTTCATGGTAAAAGAGAAAACAGTTCTGCATTTTTCTGTTTAGAGAGTTTGCTTTTTCTCTTCTGTATTGTGTGGTCTCATGTTAGAGTAACTCTGTATAGAACTATTATCTAGTTACAGATCATTGTTATTAGTGTCAGGGATAATTACATCATATATTTTGATGGTTTCATAGTCTTTAGAGGAATTTTCCATGCATTAATTCATTTAATATGCTCTACAACCTTGAGTGGGAGGCAGGAGAGGTATAATTTTTTTTTTTACAAAGGAAGACAGGTGAGGTTTGCCCAAAATCAGATGGCTGATAAAGGAGGAACCAGAATCAGAACCCAAGGCTTCTGATTTCTAACTCAGTGCTTGGCACCTGGCCCGTGTAATATTTTCACTGAGATTCTTACAGTAAATATAATAATCTGTAATGAACTTGCTGAATATATGAAACAGAGATGAGAAGGTGTAGGGCAGTGAATCTAGGTCAAAATCCAGACAAGGGAAGGAAGCCTGTTCTAATTGGGTTGACTTCCTGTTTAAATACCCGAGTGATCAAAGGAAGTTGAGACTCAGATGATAACCCTCTTTATCAAGTTTTCCAGGGTGATGATCTAGGGTGACAAATCAAAGTGTTCTCTTTGAAAACTAGTTGGTGGCTGTTGCTGAATGAAATGCTGTCCAACTGGGAAAGAGATGGAAAAGTACCCAGTGGCCAATTCTCAGGCTGGTTGCCCTTTCCACACCTTGCTTCTATCTTCACCTCATGCCCTGGTGGGTTGCTGTGGTTTCTGTAGGAATCCAAGCTCCTCTTGGTTATCTCCTCAGTCTCCTCACCCTCCCATCCCCACCCTTGGCACTTGAGAGCATCCATATCTTCCCTGTTCCTCTTCTTCCCCTGATGTTCCAAATAGAAGCTACTTTAGCACAAGAGAAAGAGCAAAGTTCATCATCTTCACAAAAAGGTAGATTGAGGACCCCGGCCCTGCCACACAGCATTGTGGACACATTAGACAGGGTAAGCAAGCAGTGAGAGAGACGCTCCCTCCCTCCCTTTTTTAAAGCCAACTAGTATGGTGTGTTACTTAGCTAGCATGTCATTTTTTGTAGCTTGGCCGCTGCAGTTTTGGAAGCCTGCTGAGGCCTGGCCATGCAGAATTATCCCTGTTGCTTCAAAACTTCAGTTTTGTTCCTGTACAAAGTCCAGAAAGATTGCCTTGACTCAAGACTATGAGGAAAATGGAGTCAGCATAGTCTGGCCCCCTCGCCTCACATCTGGCTGGGTATGATTCAGCATATCTGTTGTAAACAAGTTATAAGAGTGGTGTAACTGTGCATGTGTGCCCATATACTCCTTGGCTCGTTGTCACTATTGTGGACTTTTGGTTTAAAAGACAAGGGCTCTGAACCACTAGTCAGCAGAGCTTGCATTGGAATAAAGCATGTCTACCTTGCCATTGGCTGCCAGAATCTTTTTTTAACTACCTGACTCATGACCTGCACAGGACAGGGTGGAGGGGTCTGTGATCCAGCCCAACAAAGACCAGCTGTATTTTCATTTATTTCCATTTGTCCTGAAGTGCAGCTGATGTATTGGCTAGATTATCTGAGAAGCAGATACCAAGATGGCATTACAAGTGGAAGGTGTAATCTTTGTGAAAGATAAAGAGGACAGGAAGCAGACAAAGGCAAGGAGAGCCTCCAGTCCATGATCAGGTCTGATACCTGTGAAAGAGAGAGGGAAAAAAGCAGGACTAGGTAGAAAGTTCCTCAGGCTGTGGTGCAGCTCCAAGGAGACTGCTCCTCGAGGCATCCTGCATTGGTAGAATGGTGAGCCCTTGTACTAGTTCTGTGCTCAGCGATTGATTGGGGGATGTCCAGGGAGCACATAGTCTCAGCTTGAATACTGAGTCAGATTCTGAAGGCACCCACAGACAGAGATTAGTAGCAGTTTCTCTCTTAAAGGTACATATGTGTGGTGTACTTCCACAGCTCCACAGGAGGGCAAAGGTGAACAGATTGTCACAGCAAGCTAAGCACCCCCCTATATATGTGAGAGGCTAGATATAGCCACTGGATTTTCGCCAGCTGACAAGAGCATAGATACAGATTCTTTCCTCCATTCATACATCCATGGATCCATGGGTCCATCCATCCATCCACTCATTTATTGCTTTAGATGAGAGCAGCAATCTGCTGAAGCTGCTGTCAGAACAAGAACCAATCTTTGGTGCTGACTCAGAAATCAAATCTAGATTTTGTCCTTTCTGCTACTAAGGCTGTAATCTCTGAATGTCAACTATACCGTATTTCCACCCTATCTGGCTCCTTGTAGCCATAGTCAATCTATTATCCATCTGAGAGCAAGCCCTTAACCACCGCTCAATTGCTGCCAGTCTGACATACCTCTTTCTTAAATCCTACTGGTGCTTTGATCCCCTGGATGGATCATAATTCATGCTCTAACCCCTTTGATCCAGTGTTCTGAGCATAAAAGGCGCACAGCAAGTGCTGAGGTTTATTGCAATGTCCTCGGGTTCAGGGTCAATAAAAGCTACTAAGGAGCAGCAGAGGTGGTGAGCTGACTTGGCTGTGTGCCTTCCAATCCTTAAGTCTCTGAACCTGTTCACCTTCAAAGTGACCCTGGCCTTTGGTAATAACATTTCATAGCAGCCTCTATCCAGCTAATATGGCAACCAGCCATACAATTTTGAGTCCAGAGAAATCATGGGCATTTTGATAGCACATTATTTTGGAGGATGAAGATGGTGGAAATGTGTAAGGCTTGGCAGGTAATAAAAAGAGGTTAATTTTTTAAACAAATATTTCTGCCAATTGGAATTTAATCTTCCTCTAAATCAGCCATCTCTAAGGTCCTTTCATTTCTTCCATCCCATTACTTACTCTATCAAAGAACACGAGTCTCATCATAATAGAAACCAATTCCCTTTTTTTTCCTAGAACAATGTTTATGTTTTGGCAGGCCTTCTCTCATGTGGGTTAAAGAACCACATGTGTTTGCAGGCATTCTATCAAGTAGTTTAAAGAGCATAAAACTTGCAGTAATATTTTTAGGAGTAAATTTTATTGTTATGACTTTAAAACACAATCAAATAAAAACAAGAATTCCATTAGTAGTTGAATATTGTAATAATAGAGTTGAGAATAAATTTTACTGCTATAGGAACTATAAAACAGCAATAATAAAAAATACTATTATTGTGAATAAATTGTGTTGAGATGACTAACTAGAAAGCTATAAAACACAACGATAAGGAATAATCTAATCACCAAGAAAGATGTGATAATAATTCACCCTTGTTAGTGAGGAGCCCATGGTTCCAGTTCATTGGCCCCGGGTGCTCTGGGTTGCTGCTTGCATTCCAGAAGGTTACAGAAGGATAATCTTTGGCCTGTAGGGTTGGCAGGAGACCACATATTACAGTGAAATTGGGCACAAGATTGAGGAAAATCCAATTATCAGTCACTGTTAGGAAAACCGTGTGTAGTAATGCCAAATATCCTCACAACCCATTTTAAAAATTATTTGCAGGTTTCTATTGACAATTTGTATGTATTATCTGACTGTGCATTTTCATGTATTTTTATTTTTATTTACACTCTTTGCTTCAAAATAACTTCATGGAATTACATGTTTGTTGGGGAGAAAGCCTATAGTAATTTTGGTGTTTGTTTAGACTACCCATGCATCCCTCTGTCCCTGGTCCCATGCAATTAGCAGGAGGATGGAAAAAAGACACCCTCAGCCCCTAGGGTGTCCTTCTGTCCAACTGACTGCATTTACTCTTCACTCTGAGCATCAAAATGCAAATTCAAGGCTTCTGAACTAACTATATCCCAAAGGGGTGACAGAAAATCATAACAATTCAGTTTCCTTAAGGTGCCATTACCTTAGGTAAGCGATGCTGACAGAGGTTCCTGTGCTCATGGCCTCCACCTTCTCACTTCCCTTTTCTTCTTCAACAGCTCATCAGGCTTCTGTCCCTACCCCAGTCTACTGAAAGTGCTCTTCTCAAGGTCTCGTGCATCCTCCATCCTGCTGAACGTGATCATTCTCAGTCCTCATCTGACTCCACTGAACTTGTGACGCATGGGTAACCCACTTTCTTAAAACACTTTCCTCACTTGGCTTCTGGGACACAAGAGACTCCCAGTTTTTTACTTACTTCACTGTTTATTCTCAATTTCCCTTGCTAGTGTTGGGGCCCAGAAAGCGATACCCTAAAGTGAAAGCCTCAGAAGCGGCCTCAAAGGCAAAGACTTCCTCTGACCTTCTCCTGTACTCCTGTCTCAGCCTCAGTCTCCCCTGAGGCGAGCCATAGAAACTAGAGTCCCTCTTCCCCAAGGTGGGTCATAGATATAGTCTAACCTTCCTCCCCAGCTCTCTGTCTTGGAGCTGACCATAAAGAAATTCTCTGACCTACCTTGGCTGATTGTAGGTCCTAAGACCCCATTTCAGAAAAGGTTCTGCCCCTTACCCTGGAAACATGAATGCTACACAGAGAGGCCAAGAAACATCTGAGCAGACAGGCCTGACTGAGATTGCCCACTCATTCTGTTAGCATTAGAGCATACTTTTCTCATCCAATCACATTCCTACATGCTTCATAGAACCTAAGCATAGATATGGACATTTTTCCTATATCTTTGGTCTTCATTCCTAAGGCCCCTGTGTCATGTAAAACTATGATACAATAGCTTGGGAGTGCGGAGGCGCTCCCACCGAGGGTTCGGATCCCACATACAGACCGGCCGCTCACTGGCTGAGCGAGGTGCGGGAGCAACACCGAGGGTTGTGATCCCGTTGCCGGTCCCGGTCCGGTCCGGGCGCGACACTGAGGGTTGCGATCCGTTGCCGGTCACGAAAAAAGACAAAAAAAAAACAAACTATGATACAATAAAATTTGTTATGCCTTTTCTTCATATTAATGTATTTGTCAGGTAATCTTTCAAAGAACCTTTGGGGATTGACGGGGATGTCCTTTCTTGGCCCCAACACTAGATTCATCTCTTCTACCAAGACCTCTCAATGTTAGATTGGCCCAAGGCTCAGTCTTTGTTCTTTTTTCTGTCTATACCAACATCCTAGATGAGCTCCTCCAGCCCTGTGGCTTTAAATATCATTGTAGTATTGTGATAGAACAAGAAATACATATTTGGTCTTTGTCCCAGGTTCCTGATGCAGAACTCCTAAAAGCCTTGGAATTTCCTGGTGATAAAATCAATAAAGGTGAGAAGACCATCTTTTGTTATTCATAACAAGCTTCTTTCAATTACCTCTGAGTTTAAGTTCATGCAGGAGTGGGGGGGGGCGCAGTAGTGATGGGTGGAAGAAGTGGGGGAGCCTCTTGGAAGAAGATTTAACCTGTTTTCACTCACTGCTCAGAATTGGAGAGACGTGGGTTTGTTTAACATGTGGTTCATCAGAACAACAGAAGGCATTTGACCCCAGCAAAGCCTTAGATTGCAGAGTGAAGTGGAGATTCTGAATAATGACCATGCCCACCATGACCACAGCAGAAGACACAGTGCCAGAAGACCTGCATTAGGGAAGAGCAAGAGTGGTCACTCCTGAGGACAGGTGATTGGGATTCCTGGCAATACTCTAACAGGACTTTACATAGGGAGGAAATTCCTTTCTGGATCTGGTGGAGTCAAGAGCTTGTGTAAATTTTTCCACTATTAAAAAATGTATTTAAGGACATGATGGAGTTAATGGAGCAATTGCTCAGTTGTTTCTACTGAGACATCTGCTAACAGACTTATCTTGATTGTGGGAGCCAAGGCCTTGATGCATTCCCAGAGACACTTGGTCCACTGGCATGCAAGAGAGACCCAGGATTTTCTAGCTCTCTCTGCAGAAGAATGACGCCTCTGCTTGGGACCCTTTACCTTTTGGGGATGCTGGCTCCTGGGGCACTAGGATATACTAGGTGAGTGTGAAATGAGAAGAGGGGCAGACTATTATGATTTAGATTGTCTAAATGGAGTGCATTTTTCAATAATAATGCAGCTGGATTTTCCCGTCTTCCTACTCATACATACCAACATGAGATAAGAATAATAAAGATCACAGAAGTTCAATGGTTGAATATTAATAATCCTTGAATAAATGAATAAATATTTAACAAACATTTCCTAGAACAATGTATGACAAATACCAGTAGATATGTCATGTTTTGTGATTGGAAAAAGGAAATTATAATAAAAATTATATGTCCCTCTTTTTTATAGTTGCTCAGTTGGTAAATCACACTATTCTAATTAAGAAAACTATTTAAATTGCAGTCACAATAATATGTTGAACTTTCAAAAGGAGAGAACAGAACTGAGGTTACCAGAGATGGGAAAGGGGGAGGTGGAGGTAAGGGAGGAATCAATAAAGGGCCATGAAAAATGGTTACATTGTATAATATTAAATATACTAATTATCCTGATTTGAGCATCACATCTTGCACACAGGTACTGAGATGCAATTCTGTACCCAACAGATATGTACAATCAATTATGTCTCAATAAAAAAAACATTTGTTACACAGCAACAGAAAACTCATACAAGCATTTTATCCTTGCTGCCTTCATGGAACCATTCCTTAACCCAGTGTGATTTGGCTGAATTATATATCAATGTTCTAAAATTCTTATGTGAACGTTGCCATTTGGTTATTCGTGGCTAAGCCCAATGGTTCTGTCTCATCTTAAAAAAAAAAAGTTTAAAATGTTTAAAATTACCAATTACCAAGTAATTTCACATAGAGGTGATTACTGTTAATGTTTTTGGACAGATAGCTAATTATGTCTATAGTACTATTGCTGGAGTTTTTTGGTTAAATTATAGAAATTTTCGTATGGCATTTGTAATTCATTTAAAACAGATTGTAATTGCTACTAATATTTTGTCATTTAGTTAATTTCTACTTTCTCATTTTTACAAATAATGTCATGATGAGCAACCAGCTACATAAAATAGTTCTGCAGATCTGTCTGTCCCTAATATGTTATAAGAAGTGAAATTACTGGATCAGAGGCTGAGAAAAACTTAAAGATCTTGCTACACATTGCCAAATTGGCCTCTAGAAAGGTTACATCAGTTTACACTTTGAACAACAGTGTATGAAAGCACTTTTTAAGTGTTTGCCAATTTGACAAATGAAAAGTACGCACTGTTGACTTCCTTTGTATTTTGTTGATTTATAATAAGGCCAAGTGTTTTATGCTTTTTTTTTTTAACTCATTATTACTTTATAAATTGCCTATTCATGTGGTTTGCTCATTTTTGTGATCTTTCCCTATTCTTAATGAATCGTAACTTCTCTAAATATATACTATATTTTACTGTGTCTGCGTATAGTTTCCATATAAAGTGTATTTCCCCTTGTTCATACATAGCTTATTATTTTGCTGATTTGGCATATCTCATGAAGTATATATGGTTATAATTATTGTTTCCTCTTTTGCTTCATGATGAAAGGAATCTTGCAACAAAATTGCTCCCACAAAACAGAGAAAAACACTTCAATTTTTGTCCCAGATTAATTGTGTGACCTCAGCTTGTCCCTTAATTTTATAGACAGTCTGATTTCAGATATACAAAGAGAGTACAGGATCTATTTGATGTAAAAAAAAACCTGTTAAGACATTTCTTTCTAATTTTTTTCCATTAGTTTGCTTGTTTTCATATAGTGTGTTTATCTTCCTTTTTGAGATTCTTCATCCATAAATTAGGACAAAGACTTACAAATTTAACAGGGAAAATATGGAAAAAATTAGGCTGCTTAAAAATATCAAGAGCCTTAAAAGGTACACATCTTTTGACCCAGTATCCTTGCTTCTGAAAATTTATAACAAGGAAATAAACTAAAGTATGGAAAGAGTTTTATGCATCAAGATGCAGCTTTATTTATAAGAAGACTATTATAATATTTAGAAACAACCTAAGTATCCCACATTAGGTTATATAATGCTGATATGTGATAAATGACAATGGAATATTGTTCATCCATTAGAAAAATAATTTTGAAAAATTTTAATAGCATGGGAAAATGCATCTTTTTATGCTAAAGGAAAAAGGAAGAATATAAAATATAATGAAATACTTAGAAAATAAAAGAAAAAAATATACCAAGGTGGTAATAGTTATTTTTGGTTGGTGATTTTTTCCTTCCCTCACCTATTCTTTATTTTGCAAATATTCCACATGAACATGCATAAAATTTTATATAAAGAAAAAGATTGCAAAGCCCAGGTTAAATTATGGAAAAGATAATTAGGCCTAAGGTGTGGGGCTCAGATGAGATGGCTTCCCTGACATGGCTCCTCACTACTGCACTTCAGGAAAACATTTTGTTTTCATTATTACTTACTGACATAAAATAATATTCACTTTAACATGACTCTTACCAACTCAAAACATAGGCTAGCTGCAAATTTTAATACTCTTTATTCACTATAGTACGTACGATGATAGTCTAGAAAATCTAAAATTTCTCTCAAACATTTAAGGAGGTGGTCTCATATTTATTGCATCGTCTCTGACAAAACTGTAAGTCAATATAATCATTTGGGATTTATACATATGAATCAAATGGCTTGAAAATATTCATCCTTTTTGACTTACTAACTCTTCTTCCTGAAATGCAGCTCAAGGAAATAATCAGAAATAAGAACAAAGATTTATATAAAAGTTATTATCTTCAGAATTATTCACAATTGCAAAAAAAGGGAGGGGGGAACAGCTTCAATATCCGGCATAGAAGAAAATACATAAACAAATGATACTAGTTAATACATATTCACTGTCAAATATTATGCAGTCATTAAAAATAATGGTTATAAAGAGTTTTCATGGGTTTGAGGAAATGTCTCTGGTAAAATATAAAGTACAAACGAATGCATACGAAATTACATGTAGATATAATCTGCACTTTGTTTAAGAAAAATGTATGTGTGGATAAAAGACTGAAAGGAAATATGACAAAATATCAACACTGGTTAACTCTGGACAGTGGGATTACTGAGGATTATTCCTTCCTTCTCTTTTCTGTTTTTCTCCTCACCTTACTTTCTTAATTTTCCACTTTAAGCATATGTTATTTTCATAAGTAAAAAAACCCAAAAAAGTACAAAACATTGCTATTATGAAATATTCATGACCATTTCTTCAAAAAATATTTAAAATATAATATTTGCCTCAATATTCATTTTTTAAAATTTTTTTACACATTCCAGACAAAATTCCATCCATGTTTGATCTGCAGCATTTATGAATGATGAACCTCAAAGGATCTTTTTTTCTGTTAAACTTTTTATGAATTCCTGTTCAAAAAGACTACACAAAGTACAATAATCTTTTCATTTGATGAGTGGGATGAGACTGTTAATAATTTGGGGGATTAGCTAGCTTTTTCCTTCCCTTTCTATGTTTATTTTTAAATTTTTGTTTAATTTTATCATTTTATTTTAACATGTAATGTACATATTTGGGGGTACAATAAGTTGTTTCAATACATGCATATATTGCACAATGAGTCACTTAGGGTAGACAGCATAGATAGTTTTGTACCTTTTAGCCCACCACTTCTCACCCCACTCCCCTTTTGGTCTCTGGTAACCATTATTCTACTCTCTACTTCTATGCGTACTCCCCCTTTTTCAAATTTGATTCCACATATGAGCAAGATCATGCAGTATTTGTCTTTCTGTGCCTGACTTACTTCACTGAATATGATGGTTTCTGTTTCCATACATGTTGCTGTAAATGATAGGATATCATTTCTTTTTATAGCTCAATAGTATTCCATTGTATATATATAGCACAGTTTTTTTTATCCATTCATCTGTTAATGGGCATTTAGGTTGCTTCCATGTCTTGGCTATTATGAATAGAATTGCAGTGAACAAGGGAGTGTAGGTGTCTTTTTGATATACTGATTTCATTTTGTTTGGGTATATACCCAGCAGCAGGATAGCTGGATCATGAGTAGATCTATGTTTAGTTCTCTGAGTTTGTATCATACTCTTTTCCACAACGGCTATACCAATTTACATTCCCATCAACAATGTAGGAGGGTTCCATTTTCTCTGCATCCTCACCAGGATTTGTTATTTTCCATCTTATTGAAATAGCCATTCTAATTGGGGTGAGATGGTATCTCATTATGGTTTTAATTTGCATTTCACTGGTAATTAGTGATTTTGAGCATTTTTTCATGTGCCTGTTAGCCATTTCTATGTCTTCTTTTGAGAAATGTCTGTTCAGGTCTTTTGGCCATTTTTAAACTGGGTTTTTTGTTTTTGTTTTTGTTTCGCTGTTGACTTGTTTGAGCTCATTATATATTCTGGATATTTGCCCTTTGTCTGATATGTAGTTTGCAAACACTTTCTCCATTCTGTAGGTTATGTCTTTACTTTGTTGATAATGTCCCTTTCTGTGCAGAGGCTTTTCAGTTTGATGTAGTCCCATTAATGTATTTTTGCTTTCTTTGCCTGTGCCTCACTCATAAAAGCACTGCCCACTCCCATTTCATGTAGCATTCTCTCTATGTTTTCTTGTAGTAGTTTCATAGTTTCAAGTCTTAAATTTAGGTCTTTAATCCATTTTGAGTTGATTTTTGTGTATGGTGAGAGATAGGCATATGTTTGCAATCTTCTGCATGTGGATATCCAGTTGTCCCAGCACCATTTGTTGGAGAGGCTGTCCTTTCCCCACTGTATGTTCTTGGCACCTTTGTTGAAAATCCATTGGCTGTAAGTGTGTGGGTTGATTTCTGAGCTCTTTATTCTTTCTATTGGTCTATTTTTCTATCTTTATGCCAGTACCATGCTATTCTGGTTACTATAGCTTTACAGTATATTTTGAAGTCAGGAAGTGTGATGCCTCCAACTTTGTTCTTTTTGTTCAAGATTGCTTTAGCTAAATGGGGTCTTTTGTAGTTCCATACAAATACTAAGACCATTTTTTTCCATTTCTGTAAAGAATGTCATTAGTATTTTGATAGGGATTGCATTGAATGTGTGGACTACGTTGGGTAAAATGGACATTTTGATGTTTATTCTTCTAACCCAAGAACATGAGATATCTTTCCATTTATTTGTGTCCTCTACAAGTTTCTTCACCAATATTTTACAATTTTCATTGTAGAGGTCTTTCACTTCGTTGGACAAATTTACTCCTAGGTATCTTATTTTTTTGTGGTAGCTATTATGAACGGGATTGTTTTCTTGATTTCTTCTGCACCTATTTCATTATTGGTCTATAGGAAAGCTATTGATTTTTGTGTGTTGATTTTTTATCCTGCTACTTTACTGAATTTATTTATTAGTTCTAGTAATTTTATGGTGGCATCTGGGGTTTTTGATGTATATGATCATGTCATCTGCAAATAGGGATAGTTTGACTTCCTCCTTTCCAATTTAAATGATGTGTATTGCTTTCTCTTGCCTTAGTGCCCTGGCTAAAACTTCTAGTACTATTTGAGTAAGAGTGGGGAAAGTGGGTATCCTTATCTTGTTCCAGATCTTAGAGGACAAGCCTCCAATTTTTGTCTGTTCAGTACAATATTAGGTTCAGGTTTATCATATATGGACTTTATTGGGTTTTATACCTTTTATACCTAATTTACTGAGTGTTTTTATCATGAAGTGGTGTTTGATTTGATCACGTGCTTTTTCTGCATTTATTGAAATGATCATACAATTTTATTCCTTCTTTCTATTGATGTGTTGTATCATGTTTATTGATTTGAGTATTTTTAGCCATCCTTGCATCCCTGGGATGAATCCCACTTCGTGAATGATCATGGTGAGTGATCTTTTTAATATGTTGTTGGATTCTGTTTGCTGGTATTTTATTGAGGATCTTCACATCTGTGTTCATTAGGAATACTTGTTTGTAGTTTTCTTTTTTTGTTGTGTCTTTTTCCAGTTTTGATATGAGGTGAAGGTTGGCCTTGTAGAATGAGTTCAGAAGTATTCCCTCCTCTTCAATTTTCTGGAAGAGTTTGAGAAGAATTTGTATTACTTCTTCTCTAAATGTTTGGTAGAATTTGGTGTTGAAGCCATCTAGTCCTAGGGTTTTCTTTGTTGGGAGACTTTTTATTACTGCTTCAATCTTATTACTTGTTATTAGTCTGTTCAGATTTTCTAGTTCTTCATGGCTCAACCTTGATAAGTTGTATGTGTCCAGGAATTTACCCATTGCTTCTAGGTTTAGATTTTATGGTTTGTTTGCATATGGTTGTTTGTAAAAGTCTCTTAAGATACTCTGTATTTCTGTGGTATCAGCTGTAATGTCTCCTTTCTCGTTTATTTTATTTATTCAACTCTTCTCTCTCTTTTGTTTGTTAGTCTAGCTAAATGTTTATTGATTTTATTATCTTTTTGAAAAACCAACTCATTTTAACCAATCTTTTATATTTTTTAAAAATTTTCTAATTAATTTATTTCTGCTCTGATCTTTGTTCCTTCTCTCTTTCTACTGATTTTGAGTTTGGTTTGTTCTTGTTTTTCCAGCTCCTAGAGGTGTAATGTTAGTTATTTTATTTGAAGTCTTTCTTCTTTTTTGATGAAGGCATCTATTGCTATAAACTTCCCTCTTAGAACTGCTTTTGCTGTATCCCATAGGTTCTGGTATGCTGTGTTTTCATTTTCATTTGTCTCCAGGACTTTTTAAATTTCCTCTTTGATTTCCTCTTTGACCCATTCATTGTTTAAGAACATGTTTAATTTCCAGGTATTTGTATGGTTTCTAGTGTCCTTTTTGTAGTGGATTTATAGTTTTATTCCATGTGGTCAGACAAGGTAGTTGATATGATTTCAGTTTCTTAAAATTTATTGAGACTTATTTTGTGACTTAACATATGGTCTATTTTAGAGAATGTTCCATGTGCCACTGAGAAGAATGTGTATTCTGCAGCTGTTGGATGAAATATTCTATATATGTTCATTAAGTCCAATTAGCCAAGAGTGAAGATTAATTCTGATGTTGCCTGGTTAATTTTCTGTCTGGATAATCTGTCCTTTGCTGAAAGTGGGGTATTAGAGTCCCCAACTATTATTGTGTTGTAATCTATTTCTCTGTCTAATAGTGATTACTTTATATAACTGAGTGCTCTGGAGTTGGGTGCATATACATTTAGAATTGTTAAATACTCTTGTTGAATTGATCCCTTTATCAAGATATAATGACCTTTCTTTTTTTTTGTCCTTTTTGAGACCGGCCGCACCGCACTCAGCCAGTGAGCACAGTGAGCGCACCGGTCATCCCTATATAGGATCCGAACCCGCGGTGGGAGCGCTGCTGCACTTGCATCGCCGCACTCTCCCGAGTGCGCCACGGGCTCGGCCCTAATGACCTTTCTTTTATACTTTCTTTGGCTTGATGTCTATCTTATCTGATATATGTAAGCTACTCCTGCCCTTTTTTGGTTTCCATTTGCATGAAATATCTTTTTTTGTCCATTCACTTTCAGATGGTTTGTGTCTTTATAGGTGAAGTGAGTTTCTTGTAGGAAGCATATTATTGGTTCTTGTTTTATAATCCATTCAGCCACTCTGTGTCTTTTAATTGAGGTATTTAATCCATTTATATTTAGAGTTATTATTGATATACAGGGACTTGTTACTGCCATTTTGTTCTTTTTTTCTGTTTATTTGTTGATCCTTTTTTCCAATCTTACTGTCTTCCTTTGTGATTGAGTAGGTTTTTTCTACCAGTGCGTTTTGATTTCTTTCTATTTATTTTTAGTATGTCTCTTATATATTTTTGTTTATGGTTACCATGAGGCTTACAAAAAACATAGTTATAACACATTATTTTAGACAAATAAAAACTTAACTTTTAAATTTAATTTAATTTTATTGGTTATGAATATTCATAAGATACAAAGCTGATTGTCACCCCTTGTGCCCAAAATGTGAAGGCCAGATCCATACTGGCAGCATGCCCATTACTATAAATTGTGATTGTACCCCATGTTTCTGACCCAATTATCCCCAACCTCACTTCCCCTCCCCATTTCCCTTCCACTCCACTTTGTATCCCAAGGTATGTTCTCTCCTTCTGCAAGTCCAACACACCACTGTGGTCTTTCTTTCCTTCCTTCTTTCTCTCTTAGCTCTCACTAATCAGTGAGTACATGCAGTATTTATTGCTCTGAGCTTTGCTTATTTCACTGAACATAAGTTTCTCCAGACTCATCCATGTTGTTGCAAATTGGAGAATTTCATTCTTTTTTATGGCAGAGTAGTATTCGATGGTGTATATATACCAGTTTCCTTATTCAATCATCCATCGATGGACATTTAGGTTGGTTCCATATCTTGGCTATTGTAAACAGAGCTGTGATGAACATGGAGTGCAGGTATCCCTTTGACATGATGATTTCCATTCCTCTGGGTATATACCCAGAAGTGGGATTGCTGGATCATATGGAAGATTTATCTATAATTGTTTGAAAAAACTGTTCTGTTTTCCATAGTGGTTGTACTAATTTACAGTCCCACCAACAGTGCAGGAGCATTCCCTTCTCTCCACACCCTTGCCAGCATTTGTTATTCACCATCTTTTTGATTGTAGCCAGTCTAACTGGAGTGAGGTGGTGTCGCAATGTGGTTTTAATTTGCATTTCCCTGATGAGTGGTGATGTTGAGCATTTTTTCATGTACCTATTGGCCATTTGTATGTCTTCCTTTGAAAAATATCTATTCAGCTCCTTTGACCATTTTTTAATTGGATTATTTGGAGGTTTTTCTTTTTTTGTTTTTTTTTTGTTTTTTTTTTTTACTGTGTAATTGCTTGAGTTCCTTGTATATTATGGATATTAATCCCTTGTTGGATGCACAGTTAGCAAAAATTTTCTCCTACTCTGTAGGTTGTCATTTCACTCTGTTGATTGTTTCCTTTGCTGTGCAGAAGTTTTAAGTTTGATACAGTCCCATTTGTTTATTTTTTCTTTTGCTGCTTGTGCTTTTGGGCTCATGTTCATAAAGTAAGTTCTTAAAGTGTTTCACTTATATTTTCCCTTAATAATTTTACAGTTTCAGGACTTATACTTAAATCTTTGATCCATTTTTAGTTGATTTTAGTATATAGTGAGAGGTCCATATCTAGTTTCATTCTTCTGTATATGGAAATACAATTTTCCCAGCACCACTTATTGAAGAGGCAGTTTTTTTCCCCAATGTAAATTTTTATTGCCTTTGTCCAATATCAGATGGCTGGAAGCCTGAGGGGTGAGTTCTGGGTTCTCAATTCTGCTCCATGGGTCTGAGTATCTATTTTTATGCCAGTACCATTCTGTTTTGGTTACAATAGCTTTGTAGTATAATTTGAAGTCAGGTAGTGTTATGCCTCTGGCTTTATTTATTTATTTATTTTTTTGTTCAGGATTGCTTTGGCTATTCAGTGTCTTTTTTTACTCCATATGAAAGTTAAGATTGTTTTTTCCATTTCTGTGAAGAATGTTATTGGTATTTTGATGGGGATTGCATTGAATCTGTAGATTGCTTTGGGTAGTATAGACATTTTCACAATGTTAATTCTTCCAATCCAAGAGAATGGAATATCTTTCCATCTTTTTGTGTCTTCGTTAATTTCTTTCAGTAGTGGTTCGTAGTTCTCATTGTAGAAATCTTTCACTTTCTTGGTTAAATTGATCCCTAGGTATTTTATTTTGTGTGACAATTGTAAATGGGCTTACTTTCTTTATTTCTCTTTCTGTTAGTTCATTATTTGGGTATATAAGTGCAACAGATTTGGGGGCATTTATTTTGTATCCTGCCATGTTACTGAAGTTATTAACCAGCTCTAGGAATTTTTTGATAGAGTCTTCAGGTTTTTCTATATAGTATCATGTCATCTGCAAGTAGAAACAGTTTGACTTTGTCTTTTCCAATCTGGATTCCATTCATTTCTTTCTTTTGCTTGATTGCTCTGGCTAGTACCTCCAGTACTATGTTAAATAGAAGTGATAAGAATGAGCATCCTTGTCTTGTTCCTGTTCTTAAGGGAAAAGCCATCAGTTTTTCCCCATTCAGAATAATACTGGTGGTGGGCTTGTCATAGATGGCTTTTATTTTGTTGAGATACTTTCCTTCTACACCTAATTTGTTGAGAGTCTTTATCACAAAGGTATGAATTTTGTCAAATGCTTTTTCAGCATCTTATCAGGATAATAATATGGTCTTTGTCCTTGAGTTTGTTGATGTGATGTATCACATTTATTGACATTCACATGTTGAAACATCCTTGCATCCCTGGGATGAATCCCACTTGATCGTGGTGTATAATTTTTTTTAATGTGTTGCTGCATTTTGATTGCAAATATTTTGTTGAGAATGTTTGCATCTATGTTCATCAAGGATATTGGCCTGTAATTTTCTTTTTTTGTTGTGTCTTTATCTGGTTTTGGTATCAGAGTTATGTTGGCCTCATAGAATGAGTTTGGGAGAATAGCTTCTGTTTCAATTTTTTGGAATACTTTGAGGAGAATTGGTATTAACTCCTCTTTAAAAGTTTGATAGAATTCAGCTGTAAAGCCATTCAGACTTGGACTTTTCTTTGTTGGAAGATTGCTGATTACCACTTCAATCTCATTGCTTGTTATTAGCCTGTTCAGGTGTTCTGTCTCTTCTTGGTCCAGTCTTGGTAGTTTGCATGTGTGTAGAAACTTACCCATATCTTCCAGATTTTCATATTTGTTGTCATACAATTTACAATCATCTCTAATGATTCTTCGTATTTCTGTGGTATTGGTTGTAATGTCTCCCTTTTCATTTCTGATTTTTGTTATTTGGGTCTTCTCTCTTCTTTTCTTTTGTTAACCTAGCTAATGGTTTGTCTATTTTATCTTCTCAAAAAACCAACTTTTTGTTTCATTGATCTTTTCTATTGTTTTTTGGTTCTCTGTTTCATTTAGTTCTGCTCTGATCTTAATTATTTCTTTCCATCTACTACCATTAGTTGGATTGTTGTTGTTTTCCAAGTTCTTTGAGGCATAGTGTTAAGTTGTTTATTTGAAGTCTTTCCATTCTTTTGATGTAAGCATTTATTGCAATGAATTTGCCTCTTAGTACTGCTTTTTGCAGTATTCCACAGATTTTGGTATGATGAATCTTTATTTTCATTAGTTTCAAGAAACTTTTTGATTTCCTGTTTAATTTCTTCTTGGACCCATAGGTTATTCAGGATCCTATTGTTTAATTTCCATGTATTTGTATAATTTCAGAGTTTTGTTTATTATTAATTTTCAGTTTTTGTCCATTGTGGTCTGAAAAGATACTTGGAATTATTTCAATTTTTAAAAATTTGCTGATACTAGATTTGTTTATTTATTTATTTATTTTATTCCTTTTTGTCTCTTTTTTACTGACCGTTAACGGGATCGCAACCCTCAGTGTCGCGCCCGCACCGCGCTCAGCCAGTGAGCGGGAACCGGTCTCCACATGGGATCCGAACCCTCAGCGGGAGCGCCACCGCACTCCCAAGCGGCGCACTCTCCAGTGCGCCACCGGGCCGGCCCCTGATACTAGATTTGTGACCGAATATGTGGCCTATCCTGGAGAATGTCCCATGAGCTGATGAGAAATAAGTATATTCTTTAGTCGTTGGATGAAATGTTATGTATATATCTGCCAGGTCCAGTTGGTCTAAGGTGTAGATTAAATCCTGTGTCTCTTTGTTGGTTTGTTGCCTGGAAGATCTGTCTCATACTGAGAGAAGGGTGTTCAGATCACCCACTATTAATGAATCAGGGCCTATTTCTTTTTTTAGATCTAAGAGTGTTTGCTTTATATATCTGGGTGTTACAGTATTGGGTGCATGTATATTTATGATTGTTATGTCTTCTAGCTGGATAGATCATTTTATCTTTATATAATGGCCTTCTTTGTCTCTTTTTTTGTTTTAAAGTCTATTTTGTCCAATATAAGAATAGCTACTCCTCCTCATTTTTGGTTTCCATTTGCATGGTATACCTTTTCCCATCCTTTCACTTTTAGTCTGTGTGTGTCTCCACAGTTGAGGTGGGTCTCTTGAAAACAGCATAGACTTTGGTCTAGCTTTTTAATCCAATCAGTTAGTCTGTGTCTTTTGAATGGGGAGTTCAATCCACTCACATTTAGGGTAGTTATTGACAAGTATTGTTTAATTCCTGTTATTTACTTGCTTTTTGTTTAGATGATTTAAGTATCTTTTGATCACTACTTCCCCTTTTATTTCTCTTCTTCAATGTTAGTTGGAAATTTAAGGTGGCATGATTTAGCTTCTTTCTCTTCCTCAGTGGCATTTTTGTTTTAACAGTGGGTTTTGCTCTTTCTTGCATATTTGTGATAGTGGTCATCATTATTCAGACTCCAGATGAAGGACTTAATTGAGAATTTCTTGCAGAGCTGGTCATGTGGTGGTGAGCTCCCACAACTGTTGTTTGTCTGGGAAATACACTATTTCTCCCTCATTTCTGAAGGAGAGCTTTGCTGGGTAAAGAATTCTTTACTGACAATTTTTTTTCTTTTAGTATTTTGAATATATCATTCCACTTTCTTCTTGCTTGTAGGGTTTTGGTTTAGAAGTCTGCTGTTAACCTGATGGGGGCTCCCCTATAGGTGGCTTGATGCTTTTCTCTTGCTGCTTTTAGAATTCTCTCTTTGTCTTTGAGCTTTGCAGATTTAACTATAATGTGTATTGGGGAGGATCTTTCTGGATTAAATCTGCATGGGGACCTTTGACCTTCCTGGATCTGAAGGCCTGTATCTCTCCCTACATCTGGGAAGTTTTCTGTTGCTACTTCATTGAATAGATTTTTTTTTCCTTTTTGTCTTTTTTCGTGTCCAGCAACAGATCGCAACCCTCAGTGTCGCGCCCGTACCGGGCCGGGACCGGCAACGGGATCGCAACCCTTGGCGCTGCGCCCACACCTCGCTCAGCCAGTGAGTGGGAACCGGTCTGTATGTGGGATCCGAACCCTCAGCGGGAGTGCCTCCGCGCTCCCAAGCGGCGCACTGTAGCAGTGCGCCACCAGGCCGGCCCCTTGAATAGATTTTTAGTACCTTTTCCTTTCTCCTCCCCTTCTGGAATACCCATAATTCAAATGTTAGAGTGCTTGATGTTGTCTGCTCTCTCTCTTAGATTTTCCTCATTATTTTTAATTCTTTTTTCCTTTTTTTTTTCTGCCTAGGTCATTTCAAAAAGACCATCTTCAAGACCTGTAATTCTTTCTTCTGCTTGCTCTACCCTGCTGCTCAAGATCTCTGCTGTTTTTTTATTTCATTGAGTGAATCTTTCATTTCTAGGAGTTCTGCTACACTCATTTTTAAGGTATTAATCTCTTTCTAAATTTCCTCCTTCAAATTCTAGATATTTTTTCTTGTTTCATGATGTTCTCTTATTGAGTCTTCTTTTATTTCTTCAAGTTTTCTTAAGTTCATTGCTTGGAATTCTTTTCCAGACACTTCAAGGATTCCATGTTCCATGCAGTCTGAAATTTGAGTATTACAGTATACCTTTGGTGGTGTCATATCTTCTTGTTTATTTGTAGATCTAGTATTTTTTCATTGATGTTTGGTCATTTGGTAGAGGGTTTGCTTCTTCTATTACTCTGAGGTTAGCTATGAGGACAAAGATTTCTTCCTCTATTTGCAGGCTTTACTCATGACTTTTCCTTTATCACTGTAGTTGAGTGAGCAGTAGGTTACCTGTAGAGTGGCCCTGGTGCTACTGTAGTGGTGAATCGTCCTTGCTTGACAGTAGGTGTGGGAGTGGCTATATTACACCACCTTGGGTCCTGTTCCAGAATCTGTGGCTGGAGAATGAGCTTCCAGAACCACATCGGTCTTGGCTTGCCTCAGCAGAGCCTGCAGTGGCTGCTGGCACCTCCCTCCAGGTCCAAGGGGAGATGGGCCACCTGCACCACATGGGTCTCCTTGGCTCACTTTGGTGGGTCCTGCTGAGGCTGCTGCTGGTGCCTCCCTCTGGGTCCAAGGGGGAGCCAATTTAACTTTGATATATAAGAAAAAAGAAAACACCAAATCCAACTCTCTGCTTTGGCGTCATAACTTCCCCTGATTTTTTGACAATTCGTTGTTTCCAGATACATCTTTTAATATAGCCTATCTCTTATATGGTTGTTGAACATGTTAGTGTCAGGTTAGGTTTGTCTTTTAGTCTTCATACTAAGGATGTAAGTGGTTTATTCACCATCCTTGTGATACTGGAGTAATCTGAGGTTTTCTGTGAACTTACTTTACTAATTAATTATGCACCTTTAAATGTTTACTTGCTGCTCCTTAGCATCATTTTTTCAGAATGATGAACTCCCTTTAGCATTTCTTGAAATGCAGGTCTACTGTTTATGAATTCCCTTAGCTTCTGTTTGTCTGGGAAAGACTTTATATCTCCTTCATATTTGAAAGTTAGTTTTGCTGGATAGAGAATTCTTGGCTGACAGTCTTTTTCCTTCAGCACCCTGAATATATCATCCCACTCTCTTCTGGCCTGTAGGGTTTCTACTGAGAAATCCACTGAGAGATATATTAGGGCTCCATTTACTGTTACGTGTTTCTTTTGCTGCTTTCAGTATTCTTTGTCTTTAGTTTTTGATAATTTGATTATAATGTGCCATGAGGTGTTTCTTCTTGGATTGAATTTGATTGCCAACATCTGAGCTTCCTGTACCTAGATGTTGTCATCTTTCTCCATATTTTGGAAATTTTGAGCCATTACATCCTTGAACATACTTTCCACAACTCTTCCTTTTTCTTTTCTTTCAGGTATGCCAATTATGCAGAAGTTATTTTGCTTGAGGGAGTCCCATATTTGCTGTATTCCTGTTTCATTTTTGTCTTATTCTTTTTCATTTTGCTCCTCTGATTTGATAATCTCATATGTTCTATCTACAAGCTCACTAATTCTTTCCTCTGTTTAAGTCTACTGTTGGAGCTCACATAATATATTCTTTATTTCTAGAATTTCTATTTTTTAAAATTGATTCCATTCCTTTGTCAAGTTTCTCATTCTGCTCCTGGATTGTTTTCCAGATATCATTTACTTTTCTATCTGAATTTTTTTGTGACTCCCTGAACATCCTTAAGAGAGTTATTCTGAATTCTCTGTCAAACATTTCATAAATTCACTCTTCGTCTGGGTCCATTGCTGGTACTTCATTAGTTTCATTCGTTGGTGTCTGTTCTTTCTTGATCTTTGTGTCTTTATGCTGATGTCTGGGCATCTGAGGAGACTGTTATCTCTTCTAGGTTTTGTACATGTTCTTTGGTGGTGTTAGACCTTTATTGGTTAATATTAGAGCTTTGTCTCTGGTCTGTAGTTTTGACTAATTCCAAAATTGGGAGAATTTCCTGTGGGGACCAGCACTTGAGCTCCGTGGTTGCACTAAATTGCTGCTTTGCTGCTGATTTTCTGGGGAAGGCTTTTTATGCAGACTGCATTTTTAATCATTGGCCTTTTAATCACTTCTGGGTCTCGTGAAGTCAGATACACCTGGGCTATGTGGAAATTCTTGTCCAGGACTGAGTCTTTCCAGCAAACTCTGCCCCCTGTAATTCTATCACTCTGACCACTCTCCACTGAGTGGGTCTGTGCTCATCAGAAGGCAGATCAGCTGCCCACTTTGCACCCCAATGTTCTCCTGGAGGGCCATCCTCTCTCCCACATTCCAAATGCTTCCCATGGAGTGAGTTGTGTGCAGATCCCTTGACTCTCTGGCCTTTGGGTGGTTCCTTTCTTTAGTCAGCTGCCGTCCCTTGCTCCTATGTGGGTTTGTGGGAACCCTGTCAGTGGTCTCACTGGCCTGGGGACTGGTAAGATGTGCTCCAGGCCCTCTTCTCCCCTGCAGGCTCCAGGCAACTTCACGCAAAGGGCTCAGCTGTAGCTTTTGCTGGCTCCTGCTCTGTGTGTGTTACAGCTTCTTCCTGCCTCTCACAGGGCTGGCTCTGATGCAGCATGAACTTGAAATGGTTCTCTAGCTGCAGCCTCTCCCACCTTCATGAACTCAGTAGGTCTCTCCTCTTCCCCCAAGCTCCAGCAGTCCCATGTTGGCAGTCTTTGTTTTTTAACACTTGTATATTGGTTGATTGCTGGAGAGAATGATGCCGGTGACCATCTATTCTGCCATGTTGACGTCACTTGCCCTCTCTACATGTATTATGCAACACCTAAGAAATTGCCCAGAAACAGGAAATAGCCTTTCTAAGTATGTGATTTAAACATTCACTTGAACTAAGTATTAGAGTTTCTGTTTTTTCTAGTACTGCATTTTATTTTTGTATAAAAATGATAAGCACTTTTAATATTGGGGCTTTCTCTCAAATCTCAGACCATTCACTTTTCTGCCTATTAGACGGGTCTAGTCATTCAATGCTGGGCTTAGGAAGAAATATATTCACATATTTTGCAGACATCAGCTGGGAGAAAGCCAAATGTTGGTGCTTGAGGGTGTTCAGTTACCTGTAACTTATTCTTCTCTATGTTGTGATGTTGCCAGAGAATCTCAGCCCAGCTGAAGCAGGAATTCACCAGGTGCAAACCCTGCTTTTTAGTGTATGCACTTTTCCTACCCCACTGAGTAGATAACTGTGATAAGGAAAAACTCAAACATTTGTTAAACTATACAAAGGAAGAAAAACAGCCACCATCCTTGTTCCCAACATTGATGTGAGAACATCTTTAATGATCTCGTTTCCTGGCGGGACACCACAGGCAAAACAGCCAGTGTGAGAAATGAGGGGAAAAGGAGGTCTGAAGAGATATCCTTCTCATTGGCTTCCTTCATTCCCTTTCCTCTTCCCATTCTGAAAAGGGTTAAAAATAATTTTCTAGTGACTTCTTAATGCTGATACTTACTTTGCTCTCTTTGTAATTAGAGGTAGATGATTTAAAAAATGGACTACACCTAAAAATGCGATAATACTTTATGCTTATTTTCTAGGGTGTAATAAAAGGATGGTTTAGCCTATGCAACAAAGTCTTAAAAATAAAAGAACCTGGGATGATAGCATTTACCTTAAGGATTGTTGTTAGGATTAAATAAGTATATAGAGAGATATCAAGTTCTTAGAACAGTTTTGTCATACGTAATTACTAGTAAAATGTTGGTGTTATTGTTGGCTATGCTTGAGTTCTGAATTCTCCCTCTCCTGACCTCAGTACACTTTGAGCACCATTTAACTGATAGTTAATCAAGAACTAGCTTATCACATCTCATGCCTTGATATTTAATGTCTAAGTTATTTTGCTTTTGATGTGTTTATGTCTTATTCTCTTAAGTAGATTTTAAACTCAGCCAGAAAGAAATCTTCTTTTCCATTATTACTCTCTATTACTACTTCTGCATAAAGCTATAAGAGTACATACCCACTGGGTTGTTCACTGGATTAAATAAGATCATAATATAAAGTGTTTTGACCAGTGCCTAGCATATACTGCAAAGTAATGGTCTGGTGTAGTTATAAAATATGCATATTTGCTGGTTAGTTAATAAAGACATGAAATGTGCTCCTGAAAATCTTTGTGTAGATTAAATTTTTGTAAATTTTAAACACATTAGGGATATATGGGTTTTCTTTATAAAATGATAATATCTTTTTAAAGCAATCATCCTCAACATATTAATTTCACCAGTACATATTTTTATATTGAAATTGTTCACTCTGAAGCATTTTTGCTTATTAAAAAATTCAGTGAGTGGTGAATATTGAAAGTATATCCCTGAATAATATGAAGAAACATATTGCTCCTAACTATTACAGTTTTAAGTAACATTCATTTCTTTTTAATACCTTAAAGTTAATTTTCATTATTCTAACTAATTATTTAGACAATCCTATCTCTTGAGATTTTTATTTGGACAAGCTAAATAGGGTAAAATTAATTCAACAATGTGATAAAACATTTACAATTTTTGAGGACAAAGAGCTTCTGTTAAGTTTAAATTATTATTAATATTACTAACAATTAAAAATAAATGAAACTCCAAGTTTAAAGTAGCAGAATTATATGAAGAAATTGATTTCCATTAGAGTTATTTAATTGTGGTAAATGATGCTAAATGAATCAGGTAAAAAAATTAAAATTTAGTCAATCCAATTATTGGACTTACGTAGATATGAATAGAACTTGTATTTTAATTAATTCTATCAAAACATTTCGTAGTTTGGCATTGTTTGAGGATAATTCTAGTTGGATGATTAAATTATTCTTATACAATTTTTATTTTTAATATCACTGCAGCTAAGGAGGGCTTTTGCTTTCTTTTATACTACTGTGTTTTTAACATTTATTAGGAATTGACTAGGTGTCAGAAACTGTGCTCATTGTTAAATACGGATTAGCTTGCTTAATCCTCATAAAAATCTTTTGGGAAGGTACTATTATTCTTCCCATTTTATAAATAAAGAAATGAAGGTTTAGAGAAAGAGAAAATACAATACCATGAATGTTAAAAAAAAATTGGAAAATAGATAAAAGTCATTGAAACATTAGCTAATTACATCTCTAACATGTTTTCTTACAATTTAGGATCACTATACAAAAGTTTGCATCCCAGAATCTGCAAAAGCTCACACCCCAATGCTGTTAACATAATAATGACTCCTACACTTTTACTGAGTAAATGAATTACCAGTTAGCATGCACTCACAATAAAAATATAACCCCATTTCTTGCTTAAATAAGGCCTTTGAGCTAGGGAACTAAAATATTAATCAAATGTTTGTTTGGCTTAGAGGTAGACTACTAGCTATATGACTTACAAACTCTTTACAAGTTACTTAATTTCTCTTAATCTCAGTTTAGTCATTTGTAAAACATGGATAATAACACTTCAGAGGGTTGAAGTAAGAATAAAATAAAATACTGAGCATAAATGTGCTCTCTTAGGTTCTAGCATAATATTTGATATAGAGCAGGCACTGAATAGTTTTATGAAACTGTTAAATGATAAATCATAAAAAGACAATTGCAATAAGTGTACATCTATTAAAGAAATTGAATCAATATTTAATAAACTTCTAAAACAGAAAACCAGGCCCAGATGGGTTCACTGGTGAATTCTACCAAACATTTAAGAAAGAAATTATACTAATTCTCTAAAATATCTTTTAGAAGATGGAAGCAGAGAGAACACTCCTAACTTATTCTATGAGGTCAGAATTACCCTAATACCAAAATCAGACAAAGACATTACAAGAAAAGAAAACTACAGACCAATATCTCTCATGAGCATACATATAAAAATCCTCCAGAAAGTATTAGTAAACCAAATCCAGCAATGTATAAAAAAAAATCAGACACCCCGACCAAGTGAGATTTATCTGAGGTATACAAGTTTAATGGAACATTCAAAAATCAATTAATATTATCTGTCATATCCACAGGCTAAAAAAGAAAAAAAAATACATGATCATATCAACAGAAGTAGAAAAAGCATTTGACAAAATCAGACATCCATTAACGATAAAAAAGGGCAGCTTTCTCAACTTGATAAAGAACATGTCCAAAAATCCTACACCTAACATCATACTTAATGGTAGAAACTAGAAGCTTTCCCACTAAGGTTAGTCAAGGCAAGGATGTCCCCTCTCACCATTGCTTTTCAACATTGTACTGGAAGGCCTAGCTAATGTAATAAGACAAGAAAATAAAGTAAAAGGCATACAGATTGGGAAGGAAGAATCAAACTGTCTTTGTTCACAGGTGATATGATCACCTATGTAGAAAATATCAACAAGAAAACCTCCTGGAACTAATAAGCAATTATACCAAGGTTGCAGAATACAAGGTTAACATATATATGAAAGTCACTCACTTCCTTATATAATGGCAATGAACAAGTGGAATTTGAAATTAAAACATGTTACCACTTATATTAGCACCTCTCCCAAATGAAATACTTTGGTATAAATCTCACAAAATTTGTACAAAAGATTTATATGGGGAAAACTACAAAATTCTAATGAAAGATATCAAAGAAGAATTAAATAAGTGAAGATATATTCCATGATCATGGATAGGAAGACTCAATATTGTCATGATGTCAGTTTTTCCCAACTTGATTTATAGATTCAGGACAATCTCAATCAAAATACTGGCAAGTTATTTTGTAGTTGCTGACAAATTGATCCCAAAGTTTCTACAAAGAAGCAAAATATCCAGTAGAGTCAACAAAATATTGAAGAAGAACAAAGTCAGAAGACTAATACTACCCAACCTTAAGGCTTAATATAAAGCTACAGTAATCAAGACAGTGCAGTACTGGTGAAAGAACAGACAAATAGATCAATGTGAGAGAATATGGAGTCCAGAAATATACCCACATAAATATAATAAACTGATCTTTGACAAAGGAGCAAAGATAATACAATAGAGCAAAAATAATCTTTTCAACAAATAGCGCTGGCACAACTAGACATCACAAGCAAAAAAAAAAAAAAAAAGTAAATATAGACACAGACCTTACATCCTTCACAAATATTAACTCAAAATGTATCATAGACCTAAATGTAAACTATAAAACTATAAAACTCTAGGCAATAACACAGGAGAAAACCTAGACGTCCTTGGATGTAGAGAAAATATTTGCAGAAGACACATCTGATAAAGGACTGTTATTTAAAATATATAAAGAACTCTTAAAACTCAACAATAAGAAAAAAAAAAACCTGATTAAAAAATGGGCAAAAGACCTGAACAGACACCAAAGAAGATATAGAGATGGCAAATAAACATATGAAAAGATGTTCTACATCGTTTGGCAGTAGGGAATTGTAAATTAAAACAAGAATGAGATACCACTACATACCTATTAGAATAGCCAAAATCCAAAACACTGACAACAGCAAATACTGGTGAGGATGTGAAACAGCAGGAACTCTCATTCATTGCTAGTGGGAATGCAAAATTGTACAGCTGCTTTGGAAGAGAGTTTAGCAGTTTCTGACAAAACTGAACGTACTCTTACCATATGATTCAGTAATTACACTCCTTAGTATTTACTCAAATGAATTAAAAACATTTCCGCACAAAAACCTGCATGTGAATTTTATAGCAGCTTTACTCATAATTGCCAAAACTTGAAAGCAGCCTAGATGTCCTTTAGTAGATGAGCAGATACATAAAGTGGGATACATCCAGACAATGGAATATTATTCAGTATTGAAAAGAAATGAGCTATCAAGCCATGGAAAGCATAAAGGAAACTTAAATGCATATTATTAAGTGAAAGAAGTCAATCTGAAAAGGGTGCATACCGTATGATGCCAACTATATGACACTCTGAAAAAGGCAAAGTTATGGAGACAGTAAAAAGCAAGGGGATGGGGGAGGGAAGAATAAATTGGCAGAGCGCAGAGAATTTTTAAGGCAGCAAAACTATTCTGTAGGATATTATAATGGTGGATATGTATCCTCAAGCATTTGTCAAAACCCATAAAATGTACAAGACCAAGAGTAAACCCTAACGTAACCTATGGGCTTTGGGTGATAATGATGTGTTGATGTAGGCTCATTGATTGTGACAAATGTACCACTGCGGTGTGGGATGTCCATTGTGGAGGAGGTTTTGCATGTGTGGGGACAGGGGGTATATGGGCTCTGCCTGTACTTTCTACTTAACTTTGCTCTGAACCTACAAGTGCTCTAAAAAATAAAGTTTATTTTTTAAAAAGATAAACTTGCATAAAGATTAGTTCTCGCCATTTTATGCAGTACAGCGATTAATACAGCAGACTCTTCAATCAGATTGTCAGGGTTTAAATCCCAGTAACACTATCCCTGTGATTGTTTTTTCATCTCTGAAATGGCAATAATAGGAGTATCTACCTCAGAGTTTTAGAAGGAAGTGAGATTTAAATAGTTGCATGTCTCATAGTGAGTTTCCGTTCAATAAATCTTAGCTATTATTTCTTTTACAAATTTAGAAGTGTTTTAATCTACAATATCTTATTGAATTATCCCAGCCTTCCTGAAAGGTTGGAATGATTGTCCTCACCCAAAGGATGAAGAAGCTGCAGCTCAGAGTGGCTCGGTGGCTATCCAAGGTCTCATAATTAGTAAGTCACAGAGCCAAGACTTGAACACTGGCTTTTGTCCTCCAAATCCTGTGCACACTGCTTTCCACTGTCTTTTTCATCAACCTTCTGACCCTCAGGATATCCCAGTTCCTTCACTGCTTTTTGTCTTACTTTCTTCCCTTTGCAGATCCTTAGTACAACACAGACAAGAGGTTAGGAACGAGAAAGTGAGTCAGTGGAAGAGCCTGGAGACCTATTCCTACAACAAATTCCACCCCATGAAGGAGGTGAGCAAGGACATATGGGAGAGGTTGGTGGTATTCACACCTACTTGAGGATGCTTGAGGGATGGTTCATTGTTAATATCCATAGACTAGAGAGGCTCAAAATGTGGGGATAAGATTTGCCTGCACACTGAGTTCAAGGGATTCCCAAATATCCCCACCACTAACACCACTGTCATTGTAACCACAAAACCTGGTGATATGAAATAAAAAGGCAAATTCATAACAGGAAAAAAAAAAAAAGGAGAAAAGGAATGTTCCAAGGAGGAGCCAGTTGTGCTAGTGTCAGTATGAACCAGAATTGACCCTTATTTTTGTTTATCAAGTCCTTAGCAGGTTTGGGCTGGCTGGTTAGCTCACTTACTTTGAGCACGGTGCTGATAACACCAAGGTCAAGGGTTCAGATCCTTGTACCTACCAGCAGCCAAAAAAAAAAAAAGGAGGGGGTTGGTGTTTATGTGGGTATGAGACATGGGATGGTGAAGTCTTTTGACTGAATCATATTTGGCTGAAAAGGTAATAAGATGCAAAGAGGCACAGGCAGCAGTTCTTAAGAGGGGAGATGATTTTTCAAAGAAATATTTGTATTGCTACCAAGTTAAGTTTTGTGATTTCCAAAACTAAATATAGTGAAATTTAGCTACTACACATGCATGCACGTATGTGTGTGTGTATGCACGTATGTGACATTATGCAAATCTTTTTTAGGGTATAAATTTCTAAAAATATAATCACTAGGTTCAAGGACATATACATCTAAATTTTTAATATAAATGTATAAGTTGCTATCCAAACAGGCCTTACCAATTTATTCCCTCAGCATTTGAAAATATATTAATATTTTCCAAAAATTTTTTTCAAAAAATTTACACTTTTTTCTGTAACAATCACCCAAATGTACTGTTGGTTCTATGATTTTTGAACAAGGTCCAGTATGGCCCCTGAACAACATGTTCCGGTATCAGAGATGGGTTCACATCTGGCTTGGCCACTTACTGGCTGTGTTACCTTGACTAAGACATTTAACCTCTTTGATCCTCAGATTCCTCCCCTGAGAAACAGGAATATTAGTATCTATCTTGCAGCATTGTTGAGAGAGTAAATGAAATAAACTATACTGATTAAGCAATAAATGAATAATATCTGTATTACAGGGCACAGGTCTAGCTGCCTGCCCCCTTTCAAATACAAACCAGCCAAAAGTCAAATGTTGGTGAAAATGGAAGTCAGCTTTTATTCAGGAATACTGGTGACCTGAGTAGAGATGTTGGGCTAACCCACCTCTCTGGTAAACCTGAAGGAGAATGGTCTTTAAACCATCTTAAAGACTTACTCGGGGGATTTTAAAGAAGGAGATGAGGGAATGGAATGTGGGAACTGAAAAGCGGGAGGGAGGGAGACATGAGCTGTTAGGGGTTCCATGCAAGGAGCCAGGTGCAAGGTTCACAAAGGCTCTGTCTGGTTTCTGCTCCCATACTTGCTGTTATCTCAGGGTCTGGATAGTACATGTCTTATGGTGAGTTTGCATCTTCAGGCTGGTTAGAAAACAACTTTACATTTATGTAAATAATGTCATCTTGCCCCATAACCAAGGTTCAAAATATCAAATAACCATGGGAAAATAGGGAACTCGGAGAAATGTATGCTAAGGAAAAAAATGTGCCTTTTTAAAATTTGCCTACAGCTCATGCAGTTTTAGGTCGCAACATGGCTTCAGTCCTGCTCATTCCAACAGCTGCTGCTGCTACTTGCTGCTATTTGTAGCTCTCCCAAGAATTAAGACATCTGCATCTGATCTAGTCCCATTACAGATGCATACAGGATACCCCTGTGAAACGCTACTATTCTTTTCAGTTAATAGAATTGAAAATACTCCCGCTAAGTACTGTTACTATTATAATAATGCATTTTTTTCTGTAGATATTCTCTGCTAAGAATGGCAATTGAGATACAAAAGTTTTCAAATGGGATATTTATTATCCCCAATTAACTGTTATTTGCCACAACTCTTGGTTGTTGACATTGAGAGATGTCAACTATATAGAAATGGAGCGTGAGAGGCTTCCTGTGACACACTGATGACTGTCTTAATATGTCTTATGTTTTTGCATTTGCCCTTATGGTTCCCCAAGGTATGGACGTACAAGGCAAGGTGTAAGACTCTTCCTAAGCATGGTGTAAGACGTGTGATTAAATCAGCACCTATTGAGGTCTACTGATTTGAATCAAAATGATTGACCCGGACTTGATTTAGAAACTTTTGTTGGCATGTTCTGGGAAGGACATACTCACATCTTCTCTAATCTTGGAACCATGGACATCAGCAAAGCATATGGTTGGGATTCATAAAGACGGAAGAAGATCCTACAAAATAAGCCTGACCTGAAATTTCTGGCACAATTGTGTGCCACATGGAAGCTAAGTGTGGTGGCTATTTGAAGATTATGTTGTTACTGAATGTTTCTATTATTGGTGGATTATTGAAATAGTTAATTCTCAACAACTTATTCGTAAAGTTCAACAGGGTGTCATAAGACGTGATGGCAGAGTGGATCTTTAAAGAAAGGGAGAGGGAGGAGGTAACAGTTCATTGATTTAGTTTTCTGTTTTGTTTACCACACAGCTGTTGCAATCTAGCACAGGGTTGCATGTCGTAGTGAAAGAAGCAGTTATCTCAATCTTCCTCTCGTTAGCCATAGTCCTCCCTGGCTGTTTCAGATCTATCAGTGGATGAAACAGATAAGTGAGAAGTACACAGAAGTGGTGACACAGCATTTGCTAGGAATGACCTATGAGGACCGGCCCATGTATTATCTGAAGGTGAGTGAGCAGGCTCAGAATTACCTTATTGGGAGAATCACCCAGTCTGAGGTCATTGGTTTACTACTCAGAAACACTAGTTGGAAATGTGGACAGTGTCAAAAGGAGCAGTACAGAAACATTTTGCCTTTTCCACCACAAACTGTGCTTTTAAAATTCCAGATGTATATGCCTTAATCAAGTGGCTGGAATCAAGTTCAGGGGAAAAGAGGACTGGGATGGCTGGGTGGGAACATGGGGGTAGGACTTAAAAATAGCATGGCCCAGAGTGGAGAATCTCCCACTCATGCTTCAACCAGAGCCAGTTCACTTTTTATCTGCATTTTAAGGTTTTGTTTTTGGGGGGCAAAAGTGTTCTTTCTTTAAAACAGATTTTTTTTTTTCTCAGAAAAATGCTTAAAAACCACAGACAACCTTCATTTTTGGTTCCTTCATTTTATGGTTGAGGGAACAAAGACCCAGCGAAGTGAAGTGACTAGTACAGGGTCACACAGCAAGATAGTAGCATAGCCAGGGGGGTACCAGGTCTCCAGGTTCTCCTACCCTTTTTGCATGTGACATAAAAAATGTTTGGGGCCAGGTAGATGTTTTTCCAGGACTTCTGGGCTCCCAGTTCTGAATCAGTGATTTTCTATTCTGGGTGCATATTAAAATCACCTGGAGAGCTTCCAAGTAATCCTGATGCCTGGGCTCCACCTAAGTATGTCTGACCTAATAGTTCCAAGAAGAGCTTAAAGCATACTTTAAAAGTTGCCCAGGTGATCCTAATATGTAGTAGGAGTTGACAACCTCTGCACCAAACCAGTGGTTTCCAAAGGGTGGTCCATGGATCAGTAGTATCAGTATCACCTGGAAACTTGTTAGAAATGCACATTCTTGGGTCCTATCACTGGGCTTCTGAGTCAGAAAGTCTGGGGATGGGGCCCAACAATCTGTGTTTGAACAAGCCCTCCTCCAGGTGACACTAATGCACACTTAAGTGTTAGAACCACGGTGAATTTCTGACAAGTTCCCAGATGATGCTGATACTGCTGAACCTCTGACAAGTTCCCAGATGATGCTGATACTGCTGAACCAGGACCAGTCTTCGAGAACCACTGCCAAAGTATTTTGTCCTTAAGAACTAGCATTACTTTGTTCACTGCCCTCTCACTACTTAGTGTAGATATGTTAATTTCAAAGCACAGCCCCAAATTTTAAAGTTACCTACAGTTACAGAAACAAAATTATTGGCTCGGAAAGAGAATTTACACAGGGATTGAGTGAACGGTTGATGTATTAAGCATAGGTCAAGGCACCTGCCTACCTATTTTCAATAGGCCATCAAACTCTGAGTTGAGGCAGCCAAAAAGACATCTCAATATCCATTGCCTGGGGCATACTATAAAGAACAGAATAAGTACAAAATAAAGAGGCAATAAAGATAAACATATAATTAACATACATGTACTCAAAATTATTAGAGAAAATGAAGTGAAGAGATGGATTAGGAATTGTCCCGGCAACGTTGAAAATAGGTGAGGCTAAAAGGAGAAAGTTCCTTGAATATGATAGATCCAGCCAGATATTTATCTCCATTTGTCAGTTTCTCATGTAGAGCGGGGGAGCCTCATCAGCCCAGCTCCCTATGGCTTTCAACCAATAGCACTGATCTAGGCCATTTACAAATACAAAACAGATGTGAGTGTTACAAACATGGGTGTGTTCACAGCCTCTTCTCCACCAAAGGGAATCCATAATTTCCAGATTAATTCTTACCTCTCCTCTCCACCGAAGGGAATCCATAATTTCCAGATTAATTCTTACCTCCCCAAAGCTCTGAAAGAGGAGATTTTTCTTGCTGGAGTAAGGTTGAGCTGATGTGCAAGGATGACAGATGGGGAGAGAGGAAAGACGACTGAGCTGGCTGAAAGTGGAGGCGTCCCTGAGGGGAAAGGGAATGATAAGTGTTGCAGGAGATTGTGAATCTGGATCCACACACACTTTCAAGAAGTGTATGTGAAGACTGGGAGTCATTTTAAAATACTTTGATTCTTGAATGTTAACCTCTCGTGCACTTTACCAGTCTGAGTAACCTCTGTTTGTAAAGGTTCTATATGGTTTATACAGATTTAGCCTCTTAGCTTGTGGCTGGGGGCTTTATGCCTTAATTTACAGTTAGGGAACAGTTTAGGGTGTAGGGAAGACCATTCTTTGGGTGGGCACCATGGGAGGTCATTGCTTGGTCCTGAGAACAACCACTGTTATAAAAATTGTGACTCTAACCCATATTATTGCCTATGTAGCTTTAGCCTGCACAAATTGTAACAGAGAAATATGAACTTTAAGCTAACCTACACAAATTATTCCTGTAAGCACTTACTAACGAGGTAAACATATCTAAAGGTATTTTAAGTAAAACAGCTTTTTAGAGGTCAAAGCAGAACTAGACACACATTGCAGGGGCCAGCCGGCCTCAAGGACTAACCAGCCCTCTTATCTTCAGGACACCTGGCAGAGCCCAAGTGATTAAAAAAAAAAAATTAAACAGTCCCTTATCGGCGGGGGCTAGCCTGTTAAGCCTGACCATGAAAAAAAGTCTTTGTCCAAAGAAAGTGTATAAAAACTCTCATGTCAAAGAGCTCGGGGCCGCTTACGAAAAAGGCGACCCAGCATATGCTGAATAAACACCTCTTGCTTAAATTGCAGCGATCTCTTGTCTTGTGGTCTCTGTGAGGCGAGTCACTTCGGCGTGTAGGATTTGTGCCCAGGGCACGGATCTTACACCACCAGGACAAGTGGCAGGAGAATAAGAGTAGCAGAGGAAAGGGTCATACTCGGGGAATGTCTCTATCAGCATCCTTGCCTCCTGGAAACCACAGAGTGGAGTAAGAAAGGGGCCTCTAGGGGAATCAGAAACCTGGTAATTTTGCACAATGGCTTAGGATAATAAGCGATTGTTTGGTGATGGAGCATGGATGTCTCCTCCAGATCAGCCAACCATCCAATAACTCCAAGAAGATCATTTGGATAGACTGTGGAATCCATGCCAGGGAATGGATTGCCCCAGCTTTTTGCCAGTGGTTTGTGAAAGAAGTAAGTGCCTTTAGTTTCCTCATAATGGTAAACCACCCCATAAAATACCTGTTATTCTTGGCTTTTTAGAAACCATGCTTATTTCACAAGCTAGCAATGCAATTCTTTACTGAGCTGATCCTTCAAGTGAAATAGAATTAGTGAGTAGCTTCACTGAAAACTAAGTATTCTGATCTCTTTCTAGTACATCCAAAATCATTTTTATTGGAGGTAAATATATCAAAATGTAGACGACATCTTTGGAGTCAAAAATGAATTTGAATCCTGGCTCTGCCTCTTTCTAATAGTATTGGGCAAATTTTCTCATACTGGGACCTCTAGTTTTTCACCTGTAAAAAGAGTATGAAATGACTACTTCATGTGTGTGGATTAAGAGATTTAGCAAATGGAAAATACCTAGCCTAGTGAATTTTTGTGGACTACTTATACCCCTCCTTTGAGAGACTCAGAAACCTTTAAAAGTAATACGATACTTTTTTGGTCAGTATTTGTAGAAACCTAAACATAAAAAGCCCACAGTTCTCAGGCATCAACAACATCACATCAACCGGGGACTTCATAGAAATACAAACAGTTGGATCCATCTCAAACCTGGTGAATTAGAAACTTGTGGGGGAGGAGGGGTTGGGGAGGGTAGAGCTGGGCAATCTGTATTAACAGGACCTCCAGGTGAATCTGATGCACAGTAAAGTCTGAGAACCACCGCATAAAGAATAAGAAAAGGAGGGGTTGGGGGCTGGAGGTTGGAGGTGGAACGTGCAGTCACCTCTTATAATCAAATTGAAACTGTTAAAAAATTAAGAGACAAAAGACCCCTTCCCAGAATCATTCAAAATATTTCTCTCTTAAAATTTCAGATTCTTCAAAACTATAAAATGAACTCACGTATAAGCCGGTTCCTTGGGAAGCTGGACTTCTGTGTGCTCCCAGTTCTTAACATAGATGGTTATGTCTACACTTGGACAACTGTGAGTACACTGAGTTTGGTCCCGGGGTCTGTTCGTGAACTAAAGAAATCACAACTCAGGTTCATTTTTTCGACCTCAACCTATAAAAATATTTTGTACCCATGTGAAGAAAGAAACCCCATTTGGTCTCAAATGAATTAAACATGTTTTAAGCAAACAAGGAGAGTCGAGTTCAGGACTGAGGAGGTTTTCGAAGTCCAACACAGGTTTTTTCTTTGTTTGTTTTTGACATATTTCCAGTTTTCCAGGCAGACTTACATTTTCTCCCCCATCTTCTTAATGTTTATGGATTGCTTACGTCTCATCAGGATCATACTGATATAAAATTCACATGCCAACCTGTATCCATCTCAGATCGGTTCTCAAAGCATGAGGGGTAACGAACGATGTATGAACACTCAACCAGACTACGTTTCAATGTGATCATTCACACGTCTCAGAAAGCAGACAACTTTCTCTTTACAATGTTTCTAAAGCATATTACTGCACAGATAAGAGTCCCTGTTTCTAGAAAGTATTCCTTCCTCCNGTCTCTGTGAGGCGAGTCACTTCGGCGTGTAGGATTTGTGCCCAGGGCACGGATCTTACACCACCAGGACAAGTGGCAGGAGAATAAGAGTAGCAGAGGAAAGGGTCATACTCGGGGAATGTCTCTATCAGCATCCTTGCCTCCTGGAAACCACAGAGTGGAGTAAGAAAGGGGCCTCTAGGGGAATCAGAAACCTGGTAATTTTGCACAATGGCTTAGGATAATAAGCGATTGTTTGGTGATGGAGCATGGATGTCTCCTCCAGATCAGCCAACCATCCAATAACTCCAAGAAGATCATTTGGATAGACTGTGGAATCCATGCCAGGGAATGGATTGCCCCAGCTTTTTGCCAGTGGTTTGTGAAAGAAGTAAGTGCCTTTAGTTTCCTCATAATGGTAAACCACCCCATAAAATACCTGTTATTCTTGGCTTTTTAGAAACCATGCTTATTTCACAAGCTAGCAATGCAATTCTTTACTGAGCTGATCCTTCAAGTGAAATAGAATTAGTGAGTAGCTTCACTGAAAACTAAGTATTCTGATCTCTTTCTAGTACATCCAAAATCATTTTTATTGGAGGTAAATATATCAAAATGTAGACGACATCTTTGGAGTCAAAAATGAATTTGAATCCTGGCTCTGCCTCTTTCTAATAGTATTGGGCAAATTTTCTCATACTGGGACCTCTAGTTTTTCACCTGTAAAAAGAGTATGAAATGACTACTTCATGTGTGTGGATTAAGAGATTTAGCAAATGGAAAATACCTAGCCTAGTGAATTTTTGTGGACTACTTATACCCCTCCTTTGAGAGACTCAGAAACCTTTAAAAGTAATACGATACTTTTTTGGTCAGTATTTGTAGAAACCTAAACATAAAAAGCCCACAGTTCTCAGGCATCAACAACATCACATCAACCGGGGACTTCATAGAAATACAAACAGTTGGATCCATCTCAAACCTGGTGAATTAGAAACTTGTGGGGGAGGAGGGGTTGGGGAGGGTAGAGCTGGGCAATCTGTATTAACAGGACCTCCAGGTGAATCTGATGCACAGTAAAGTCTGAGAACCACCGCATAAAGAATAAGAAAAGGAGGGGTTGGGGGCTGGAGGTTGGAGGTGGAACGTGCAGTCACCTCTTATAATCAAATTGAAACTGTTAAAAAATTAAGAGACAAAAGACCCCTTCCCAGAATCATTCAAAATATTTCTCTCTTAAAATTTCAGATTCTTCAAAACTATAAAATGAACTCACGTATAAGCCGGTTCCTTGGGAAGCTGGACTTCTGTGTGCTCCCAGTTCTTAACATAGATGGTTATGTCTACACTTGGACAACTGTGAGTACACTGAGTTTGGTCCCGGGGTCTGTTCGTGAACTAAAGAAATCACAACTCAGGTTCATTTTTTCGACCTCAACCTATAAAAATATTTTGTACCCATGTGAAGAAAGAAACCCCATTTGGTCTCAAATGAATTAAACATGTTTTAAGCAAACAAGGAGAGTCGAGTTCAGGACTGAGGAGGTTTTCGAAGTCCAACACAGGTTTTTTCTTTGTTTGTTTTTGACATATTTCCAGTTTTCCAGGCAGACTTACATTTTCTCCCCCATCTTCTTAATGTTTATGGATTGCTTACGTCTCATCAGGATCATACTGATATAAAATTCACATGCCAACCTGTATCCATCTCAGATCGGTTCTCAAAGCATGAGGGGTAACGAACGATGTATGAACACTCAACCAGACTACGTTTCAATGTGATCATTCACACGTCTCAGAAAGTTTTTTTAGGTAGCAGACAACTTTCTCTTTACAATGTTTCTAAAGCATATTACTGCACAGATAAGAGTCCCTGTTTCTAGAAAGTATTCCTTCCTCACCCTCCCCTATTGCTCCCCCAGAGGCCCTTCCTGGAGCCCTTTCTCTGGAACAGCCTTTCTTTCTGGTGTATAACGATGTATGAACACTCAACCAGACTACGTTTCAATGTGATCATTCACACGTCTCAGAAAGCAGACAACTTTCTCTTTACAATGTTTCTAAAGCATATTACTGCACAGATAAGAGTCCCTGTTTCTAGAAAGTATTCCTTCCTCCCCCTCCCCTATTGCTCCCCCAGAGGCCCTTCCTGGAGCCCTTTCTCTGGAACAGCCTTTCTTTCTGGTGTATGAATCAAGCCTCTCCCTCTGAGCTTGTCTGGTGAAGCCTGTCTTTATCTGCATCTCTACTCATCAGTCTTCTGCTTCCAGAAATGTGCAGAGACAATCTCTGATACACCTGGAACAGTCTGTTTCCATCTGTCAAGCTATTTCTCTTTCATCCTGTATTACTTGGACCTAAAAAATGACTCTGAAGCTTTCCCTTGAGTAAGCAGATCACGTCCGCAGGCACTGCTAATCTGCTCACGAGGAAAAAGGCCAAACTACTTCCTCCAATTTAATTGTGTACACGTATGCACACTTTGGGTTGCACAGATGTTCCTGTTATTTGGGGTTGCTAGCCCATCTGTAAGATTAAAAATTGCATGCACAAGCTTTATAATGTTAAAGGCAAGTTCTTCCAGATAATCCTAGGAAACATTTTTCATGTTTGAGGACCACCTATCGTCACTAACCCTGTGATTTATGAAACCTTGGAATGACAACATCCTATGTTCCTCTGTTTCAGGATCGTTTTTGGAGGAAATCCCGTTCATCGCATAATAATGGCACATGTTTTGGGACGGATCTCAATAGAAATTTCAATGCATCCTGGTGTAGTAAGTACATGTTTAGTAGATGGATTGATAAACAGCAACAACAACAAAATGAGCCAAAAATCAAGAAAAAAGTTGAACTACTGAAGATATAATTTTAAAAAATAAACATCTAATTTCGTACAGCTTTCTGAGATCCCTGGCTAGTTTCATTCCCTCTAAAGGGATGATACTGTCTATGTCATAAGAGCCATCAACACTCAAATGCAGGACTCTCTTCAAGTGAGGTTGACTAAACAAGGACAAAGTAGACCTGGACCAGTGTGAATATATTTGAAATCCATCACTTGTTTTTAAATATGTGGATTATCACAGATAGAAAAGAAAAATCAGAGAATTATCCTTGCAGATTATTTTATAGCAGGGGGTGGGCAGTACACAAAGCAAATATTTTCTTCTCCTTACAGCATTTTCATGTTTGCAAATCTCCACATACCCAGTCAATTGGAAGCAAATAAAGAGGCAGAAATGGTTAAGAGCATTGCCATTAACCAGATGGCAAGGGTTAAAATTCAGACTTGGCAGCTGTGTGGTCCTGGAAAGATTGCTTTATCTCTCTGTTTAGTTTTCTCTTATGTAAAATGTGGGTCATGGTAATACCACCTTATTGTAAATTGTTATGAGGATTGCATTTGATGCTACATGGGAGAGGCTGAGCACAGTCCCTAGCATATTTAAGAGGTGCTCAACTGATGATCCTTATTATTGTTAAAAAGGAGGACAGACTACTATGCCCTTGCAAAATAGCTCTCATGAGACTCAAACCAGTAAGACACTGAAAGAGAGACAATCCAATAAAGCTATGTCAGAGCCTGACCTAGGAACCTGACAACTGGTTCCCAACCATTTGTTGAATCACAGGTTTAAGTAAAAGATTACTGACATGCCATTTCATTTTGCATCTTCCTTCCTGGGCTATGCCAGCATGGAGTTTGCTTCTAAATCCTAATGTCAGCCCTCCCACCTTTCTGAGTTCCTCCTTGAATGATCATCCAAGTTGGCTAATTTAGCCAACACTAACTTAGACAACCCGGGGCAAATCCTTATCCACCCACAGATGCCCCGAGCAAGGCTGACTCCTTGCCCTTAGTCATTTTTAAACTGAGATCATAGAGACTTCTTTGTGGTTTTCTGTATGTTCTAGCTGTTGGCGCATCTAAAAACTGCCAAGATATAACATTCTGTGGGACAGGACCAGTGTCTGAACCAGAGACTAAAGCTGTCACTAGCTTTGTAGAGAGCCGGAAGGAGGACATTCTGTGCTACCTGACCATACACTCTTATGGGCAGTTTATTCTCACACCGTATGGCTACACCAAAAATAAAACAAGTAACCATGAAGAACTGGTAAGTCCACAGTGCCATCCATGGCTTCTAGAAAAACCCCAATAGGACCTCTGCCTTCCTTTTCCTCATTTCCATTTCCAAGATTTTGGCTCCAGCTTCCTTTTGTTCTCTCTGCGCATCATTTTTTTTCTCCTGATTTTTGCACCTTGCCAGACGCCTGCTGAGAAGGCTTCAGGTTAAATGCTGCTTTACCTACATTAATTAACTACCTGTTTCATAAAGTGTCAAGTTGGGAGATATCTTAGGTACTCGTCTATAATATAAATGAGATGATTATGTTAATAATCTGCAGGAATGTGCTTTCATTTCTGTAAATTCTCTTGAAGCTCCATTCAGCAATTACAGCTTTTGAACCGTGCTTTAAAGAACTTGCCAGCTGTTAGCGGAATATGGCGTATCTAAAATAACACGGCTAAATAATATCTGCTCTCTTCTCTGCTAAAGACAATGCTCTATTTTCTTCTAAACTCTTACTCCAGTATTTGCCTAGGAAGGTTTGTAAGAGGAAGTGCCAGTGAAATGCAAGCTGGGGCAGGGAAACTGTGTTTTGTATTATCTGAGTCTTTCTCTGATGCTATGTTTACCCAATCACTGGTGGGCAGAATTGCTGAAAAAGACTGAGCTCCTTGCCCTTTTGTGAACCTGAGGACAACAGAGTGAAATGCAAGCTGGGGCAGGGAAACTGTGTTTTGTATTATCTGAGTCTTTCTCTGATGCTGTGTTTACCCAATCACTGGTGGGCAGAATTGCTGAAAAAGACTGAGCTCCTTGCCCTTTTGTGAACCTGAGGACAACAGGCAGAAAACAAAGAAAGGGTAAATTTAGAATTGCAAATTGTAATATTTGTTTTCTTTTTATTTTTAACTTATGTTTTCAATTTTTTATTTTATTTTATTTTATCAATATATGATGTAGTTGATTTTCACGTCCCTTTACCAATTCCTCCTTTTCCTTCCTCCCTTACCCCTGCCCCCATCAACATCATATCTGTTCACTTGTCTTAACAAATTCAAGGAATTGTGATTGTTGTATCTTCTTCCCCCCTCCATTTGTTTGTTTATTTAATTTATTTATTTTTATTAGTGCCCACAAATAAGTGAGAACATGCAGTATTTCTTTTTCTGTGCCTGGCTTATTTCACTTAATATAATTGTCTCTAAGTCCATCCATGTTGCTGCAAATGGTAGTATTTCATTTTTTTTTTTTATATGTATCAGCATAGGATTCCATTGTGTAGGTACACCACATTTTCCTTATCCACTCATGTGATGATGAGCATTTAGGCTGGTTCCAACTCTTGGCTATTGTAAATAGTGCTGCAATAAACATGTGAGTACAGGTATCGCTTCGACATGATGATTTCCATTCCTCTGGGTATATTCCCAGCAGTGGGATTGCTGGGTCATATGGTAGATCTATCTGTAATTGTTTGAGGAAACTTCATACCATTTTCCCTAAAGGCTGCATCATTTTGCAGTTCCATCAACAGTGTAGGAGGGTTCCTTTTTCTCTGCATCCTTGCCAGCATTTGTCATTTTCAGTCTTTTGCATATTAGCCATCCTAACTGGGGTGAGATGGTATCTCAAAGTGGTTTTGATTTGCATTTCCCAGATGCTGAGTAATGTTGAGTATTTTTTCATTTGTCTGTGGCCATTCATATATCTTCCTTTGAGAAATGCCTATTCAGCTCCTTTGCCCATTTTTTAATTGGGTTACTTGTTTTTTTGTTTTTTTTTTTTGCTCTTAAGTTTTTTGAGTTCCCTGTATATTTTAAATATTAATCCTTTGTCAGATGGATATTTTGCAATATTTTCTCCCACTCTGTTGGTTGTCTTTTTGCTCTGTTGTTTCTTTTGCTGTACAGAAGCTTTTTAGTTTTATATAATCCCATTTGTTTATTTTTCCTTTGGTTGCCTGTGCTTTTGGGGTCGTATTCATAAAGTCTGTACCCAGTCCTACTTCCTGGAGTGTTTCCCCTATGTTTTCTTTAAAGAGTTTTATTGTTTGGGGATGTATATTTAATTCTTTAATCCATTTTGAGTTGGTTTTGGTATATGGTGAGTGGTACAGGTCTAGTTTCATTCTCCTGCATATGAATGTCCAATTTTCCCAGCACCATTTGCTGAAGAGGCAGTCTCTTCCCCAATATGTAGTCTTGGTGTCTTCATCAAAGATTAAATGTCTGTAGGTGCATGGATTGATTTCTGGATTCTCTATTCTGTTCCGTTGTTCTGTGTGTCTGTTTTTATGCCAGTTCCATGCTGTTTTGGTTACTATAGCTTTGTAGTATAATTTAAAGTCAGGTAGTGTTTTGCCTCTGGCTTTATATTTTTGCTCAGGATTGCTTTGGCTATACATGGTCTTTTGTTCTTCCATATGAATGGGAGTATTATTTTTTTCTAATTCTGAGAAAAATGTCATTGGAATTTTGATGGAGATTGTGTTGAATCTGTGGATCACTTTGGGCTGTATGGACATTTTCATAACGTTAATTCTTCCAATCCAAGAATATGGGATACCTTTCCATCTTCTTATGTTCTCTTTAATTTCTCTCAACAGGGGTTTGTAGTTCTGGTCGTAGAGATTTTTCACATCCTTGGTTAAATTTATTCATAGGTATTTTATTTTTTTGGTGACTATTGTAAGTGGACTACAATTTTTAATTGTAGGAAAATACATACAACATAAAATTTACCATCTTAACCATTTTTTTAAGTGTGAAGTTAAGTAGTAGTGTTATTTACATTGTATATTCACATTGATGTGCAACCAATTGCCAGAAGTTTTTACCTTGCATAATTGGAATTCTGTATCTGTTAAACAACAACTGTCTCCCACTGCCCCCAGTCCCTGGCAACCACCATTCCACTTTCTGTTCCTATGAGTCTGACTATTCTAGATACCACACATAAGTGGAATCATGCAGTATTTGTCTTTCTCTGATTGGTTTATTTTACTTAACATAATGTCCTCAAGGTTCACTCATGCTACAGTATGTGTCAGGATTTCCTTCCTTTTTAAGGCCAAATAATATTCCATTGCATGTATATACCACATTTTGTTTATCCATTCATCCATCGATGGACAATTGGGTTGCTTTCACCTCTTGGCCATTATAAGAAATACTGCCATGAATATGGGTGTACAAATATTTCTTCAAGACTATGCTTTTAATTCTTTTGTATAGCTACCCAGAAGTGTAATTGCTGGATCACATGATAATTCTATTTTTAATTTTTTGAGGAACCACCATATTATTTTCCATAGTGGCTGCACCATTTTATATTTTGCCAACAGGGTGCAAGGGTTTCAATTTCTCTAATTTTTGCTAACACTTGTTATTTTTTATCTTTTTATTTTTTTAAACAAGTTCCTCATTATATGCAAATGCTGGGATAGATGGGAGCTAAGCTCTCTATTCCCAATATCACAGAGGCCTGGTTGGAGTGTGACCCATAAAACTCAAGGCCTAGATGCTAAAAACCACTATAAATCTTTGCTGAAGAAAGCCCTTCCCCCAGCAGTCAAAAAATATCCAGCCATACCCAAGTATCTTTCTAGAAATTATCTTTTCATTTCTTGGTCCAGGAACACTTGTACTATGTGGTCATTTTACAACACATGGAAACAACTAACATTTGCCTAGTCTTTACAATTTACAAAGGAATTTTACATCCATTATCTCATTTGACCCTTGTGACAATATAATCAGCTCACTTTGGAGATGCAGAAATTGAGATCTCGAGTTAACTTTATTTCCACATCCTCTGTAGACAGGAAATGGTGGAGCCTGGGCTGGAACTCACGTCTCTGGACTCCGGAGTCCTCATTCACTATCTCACTACCTCACACAGCCTCTGTTCTCTCAGACAGGGTCTGAAACTTCTAGGAGCCATTATCAGTTTAGATTCCCAGTGAACTATGTGCTATTTTTCCTCATTTGTAAGCCCTAGAAGTTCTATTTCTTCATTAAAGAAATCTGCAGAAACAGAGATTTCAGTCAAAAAGCCCAGATCCGTATTTATCCCCAGTTTCTGGGATATTTGTTGTAGATTTCTACTTTCTGCCTTAAGGGTTCTGTGACAAACACAAATGAATTTCCAAAGACAGGCCATTACAGGTCTTTGATGGAAAGGGGTCTTCTGCCAGCAGACCAAAGAGGCTTGTGTGCTCTGGTATTTTTCTTGGGAACTTCATTCTCTTACTGGCTCAGGAAAACAGATACTACATGACCATTGTGCAAGGCTTGTGTTCAAACGTTAGACGGTCTTGTGCTGTTGAGTGGCTGTCTGATTAGAGCTCTGTGGCCACAGGGTAGAGGGAGCAAGAAGGCAGGAGGGACCTGGGTCTATGGCATCACCACTGCTGGAAGGCGACTCTGAGAAGGGGATTACTGGCCACTCCTTCGTATTAGATGCAGAAATTGGTAAATCAAATTGAGAAAGACTGCTTTAATTCTATATCTCAGGTGCTGAAGGGTTAGATAAACAGTCATCTCCAGGCCTTTTCAATAAAAAGACAGCATGAAAATTTTGCCACCATGTGTCAACATTATTGAAGCTATTTAGCAGTGTTTTTAGATTCTTGGGGATAAGCTATGATAGAGTTCATGAAGACACAGAATCAAGCCAACTGCTCCAAGGAGATTTCCATTTCTAGTACTATTTACAACCAGCAGAGGCTAGTAATTAATCTCTCTGTATTTATAGAACCAAAAATCTGTAGCAATCATGGTAAATATTGTACTATATGATAGACAACTTGGCAGTCACTCTGTAGGAGAAACATAATGATATATATCCCCTTTCTAAACTGCTGTGGAAATTAGAATAGCTATAAGAATTCTAATGTTTCCCATGTTTACATTCTTTCCATATCAACCTCTGTACTGCATCTCAGGCTCGGCCCCTCCCCCTCAACACACATTCATGCCAAGGTCTTAACCAACCTTTTTGCATGTCTGCCTGTGAGTATTCACCTATAGGAAATTCTCTGGGCTCAGAAGGAATTGTCAAGTAGGCTAGAGGTGCTCAGAATTGTATTTTATGTACTAGTGGCAAAGGAGTTTATTATTTTTACTGGGAAGTACCCTTAAGCTGAGAAGGGCAGCAGAGAAGTTGGCTGTCCATGGCCTTGAGTACATCGTGAGAAGGAGAGAGAAGTACAGTCAGCAGTTCCATCCCGCAGATAGAAGGTGAAGTCAGAAGTCTGAGGGGATTTCCATTTCATCTTCTCAGAAAGGACCAAGTCTGTAAGCTAAGATCACAACTGTACACTTCTCACATATCTTTATTTCTACCTACTTCCCCATAGTAATTGCTAGTGGAATCCTTAGAAGAATAAAATTCAAAAGTTCTTCAATCAACAAAGAGGGAACTGAGAAGACCCTTTCCCACCCCAGAGCCAGGATTTGAGGGAAGGGAACAGTAAAGGATAGAACAAGCACAGGCTGTGATGGGAAGAAATAGTTGTTGGGGTGAGCTCTGCAGGAAAGAAAAAAGTTGCAAGGAGTGACTTGAATGGAAAATGTAGCCTGGGCTGATCCATATATCCCACATAAAAGTTGAGGCCCCACGTGGACCAGTTAAAATGGAACTTCACTGAAGGAAACACAGAAACACGTGGGATTAAAAGTAATTAAAAGCAATTCGTGTCTCTACTATAGACTCTCGAACTTCAAAAGGGAGCGTAGTTGGTAAATCACAGCAACATTACGCAGGCCTCTTGCTCTTAATTTCAGCACACATAGCAGCTACCTGAGTCCTTTCCACCTCTCTCTTATTTTCTTACCAGAATTTCTCTCTCTAGAAATCCCCTTTCTGACTCTCCCCTACCTCTTATAATTTCCTCTTCTTTCTACAAACAGCTCTTCTATCTCTTTCCAGTGTAAATGACTAAATTAGCTTTATACCTTATACTTCTTTATCCTTTCCTACCCATTGTCTCAATTCTGGACAATGCAAACCCAGGATCTGAGGCAGACTCAGAATCTCTTTTCAGGAAGAGGGAGCGATGAATGGACAAAGATGGACTTCTCAGTAGTGAGTGAAGATAAGGCAAAAAGCTTGCAAATATGTTCAATTTAATGTACCAAGTGCCTTTGGGATGCTACCCACACCTGCTGAGTAGGACCCCACCTCCACTTATCATCTTTTCTATTCTTCCTTTAGAATTTCACTGGGACTGTCCCCACTCTCCCCAAGTACTTTTTGTTCACATACTAAGATTCAGCTAGATGGTACAGAGCCAGGAAGGGAGAGACACAATCTAAAACTAGATCCATCACTAGCCAAGAGCCAGGAGGGCTGCTGCACCTGCCAGTGCTGTCTGGCTGCCCTAAAGAGTTGAGCAATGTTGGATCACAGTCCAGGCAGGAAGTGGCAAGGGAGTTTGGGTGGTGTTTGTGTAGAATCTATGGGGGGTTACTGCAATAGACTATCTGGTAGGTAGAACATAGCATTGGAAAGTCTGGGGTGGAGAATACCTAGAGGGTGGTCTGTTGACAGACCTGTGCAAGAAGATTTTTCAGAAGATCAATAAGCACAGCCAATAGACTTGGACCTCAGTGACTTTGATCTCTGGAAAGGGTCTGCAGATTGCAAGGCTGTGAGACCTTAGAAATCATCTAGTTCTGAGGATTTCCAAGATGATGTGGTGGTAGCTGTGGGGATGTGTGTGATTTTCAGCCCTGAAATTCTATGAGCATATGAGAGATGTGTCAAATATGTATCAAGTATCTACGAGGAAAGATAAAAAGAGACTCGTTAGAGAGAGGTATGAACAAAGGGCTATGGGAGATTCAAAGTGGGGACAGAATCCAGTTGGGGTGATCAGATGAGGCCTCATGGAGAAGTGGCATTTGAGAAAAGCCTTTGAGGTTGTGTAGAATCTCAAGAGGCAGAAGTAAGAGGTATCCCAGGTACAGGGAGCATACTGAGAAAATGGAGAGAGGCTGAGGAATAGGGGTCATGTAGGAGGAACAGTGGGAAAATGAGTTTGACTGTAATCTAGGATGGATGTATACAATATGGTGTTGGAAAGGTGAGTTAGATCAGGTTGTATAAGATCTCAAAAACTAGCCTGAGAAGATTGTACTTAATTCGGTGAGCACCCGGGAGTTATTGAGAGCTTTTAAGCACGATTATGATCATAGCTCTACTTTACAAAAGTTCATCTGGAAACCAGGTAGAATCGACTGGGATAAGGATTGATGAGAGGAAGGGAAACTTATTAGAAGATGCAAGAGACCAGCTCAGAGGCAATGAGTCAAACAGGACAATGAGAGAAGGAAAGTCAAAGATGCCTGCAGGGTTTTTACATGTGTGTTTGAGGGAGCATGCGAGGCCAGAAATGTGAAAGTCAGAACAGCCTTATTAATGGGAAAGATGATGAAATTGGATTTAAATGTGTCGAATCTGAGGTTTTAGCAGGCTACCTAGGTGTAGTTTTCCAATGGGAAGTTGGAAAGATGGTCTAAAACTCTGAAAGTGGATCTGGATTTATTTTTAACTCCAGATATCTGTCTGCATTTCCCACCTACAGATTCGAGTTGGACAGAAGGCAGCAAATGCATTGAAAGCAAAGCACGGAACCAATTATACAGTTGGAGCAACTTCACATGTTTTATGTAAGTATCTTTATTTTGTCTTCAATAGTATCTAAGGCACAAAAGAAGTCTGTGGGCTTAGGTGGGCAGGAGAGGAATAGAGTTCCTGTGATCAACAGGGAGTTGTATAAATCAAAATGACTAAAGATGAAAGGAAGTCTTTACAAATCCAGAATTATACTCTCTAGGGATAAGGTATGAGCTAAAAGGAAAAAAAAAAAAAAAATTAACACACTGATTTAGACCAGAACTTCCTCTGGCTTCCTTTAAAAAGAGCTGGCAGGTTAGAAGGCATGGGAGTTAACAGGAAGGACATTGTCCAGTGACTGCTGGTCAGGTGATTCAGTTCCCAGAGGACCCATCAGGTTAACAAAGCAGAGCAGGGTGGGTCCTGAAGAAGGAACCTACAGGAAAATAATTTAGTTGAAAGGAGAGTGTTGTGCTTCACCCAGCTCCAACCAGCACCTCTTCCACCCTCTGGAGACCCACCTGGATAATATTTGCATAATATTTTTCCTGTGGGATGCTTTGTTTCTGTTCCTTTATATGAGTCATTTCACTTTTGCTTTGGGATATTAGGTTGCCTAGGCTTTGATTCAGCTGAGAAACTTCAACCAAACCTCTGCTATGTGCCAGGCACAGTGCTAGGTCCCATAGGGGACAGAGAGGTTAAATAAGATGTAGTCCCTGCCCTGCAGGGACTTACCTATAAAGGAGAAGACAGCTATCCATGAGACCCTGAAAAAGTTTTTTTTTTAACTTTTATTCCCTGAAATAGCTGTAGAAATCTATCCTTTCTAAGTATGATGTCTACCTCTGCCTTCATGTTTTCATTTACAGATGATGTATCAGGGTCTTCAAAAGACTGGGCCCAAGGCATTGGGATCCCCTTCTCATTCACGTTTGAGCTGAGGGACCGTGGTTTATATAGGTTTCTTATGCCAGAAGCCCAAATCCAGCCTGTCTGTGAGGAGACCATGGAGGCTGTGCTCTCGATCCTGGATGATGTGTATGAGAAATACTGGCCCTCCAACAGTACTGGAAAGGTGACAGCTGAGCTTGCTGGTGTCCTTCACTTTCTAAGTGAATCCTACTTAGGACGCTGAACCCCAGTGATGTGGATATAGTTGGAAGGAAGGTTTGTCTGAGGTTGTAGAGAAACCAAATAATTTAACTAAATTCTATTTCAATAAAGAAAAATCAGATTTGCATTTTAATGTTTTGCTGATAATTATTTTTTAATACTTTATAAGAGTATAGTGTTAGGTATTGCTACCATAATGCTACAAACTAAAGTCCTCTAAAACTCAGCGATACATGAGTCTATATAGGTCAGTGAGGAAGTTCAGCTGCTCTGGGCTGTGTCCACTTAGGCGTCTGTGGTCAGTTTCAGGGCGGCTGGTTGATCACTCTGGGGGTTGGCTGGCTGCCAGCTAGTTTAGGACAGCTTCAGCTGGGATGAGGACCCGTGGCTGTGCTCCGTGTATCTTTTCCTCCAGGAGGTTAGGCCAGGCATGTCCTCATGGCTATGGTACAGGAATATGAGCAACAAGAGAGCAATCCCAATGTGCAGGCGTTTTTCAAACCTCTGCTTGCCTGGTATTTGCTAACATCCCATTGGCCAAAGGAAGCCATATGGCTGAGCTCAGAGTTCAGGGCTGGGATAGAGCACATGTGAGGAATGAAGAACTGGGGCTATCAATGAAATTACTCTACCTGGTGTTTAATGTCACACTCTTGAGCATCACTGATTTAGCTTTATTGCTAGGAGAGCTCAGCTATAATATGAGGTGATTCACCTAGATTGTTATTATTCTATCCAGCTTTAAACCTTGAGAAATCTGTGGGTACCAGCGGAACCCCACTGCTCTTGAAATCTAATTAAAGGTCACATGAGATTCTGATAGGGCTTTTTGTGTTCTACTAATATTTCATGATTTATGTTCTCAATACTCACTAAGGAAAATGAGATAGGACTAGGTTTCCTGCCCTGGGGGCTAGGGATTTTTTTCTCATCTAAATTCTTTGGAAATTTTGCTTGCAAGTTTGAACCAGGTTCTCCCTTAATTTTGGGTTAATAACTTAGTAGCAGCATTTAGAAGACAAGTTCTGTAATCTTTCTACACAGCAGTGCTGGTTTTATTTTATTTATTCAAAAAAATTTTTTGAGACTCTACTAGGTGCATTTTGCTAGGCTCTGAGGTTACAATGGTGAATAAGATAGACACGGTCCCTGTCTATTTGAAATTTATATTCCTGTGGGTGAGATTGGGAGTAGCAGTCATAAATAATTGGAATGGACACACTATTTCATACCAGGTAAATCCCAGCTCTGTGGGAGCTATAATAAGTAAGAATACAAATAAATAAATTAAATATTGCAGCATGTGACTCATTCTAGGAAAGAAATAAAGAATAAGTAGAAAGGAAAGCAATGGCCAGATTTGTTTTCAGATATATAGGCATTTAATTGTGCTATCTCATCTATTAAATTTTAAGTTCTCTTGAAGTAGTTTCCATGACTGTCATTTCCAATGTATCTCTATGTGACACCTTGAAATGGTGCTAAACACTTGTCAGGCTTTGAACAAATGTAGCTGTGACCAGCTGACAGGGCATCCTTGGGTGTTCAGTCACCCATTTCCAAATTTCCTTGTTGGTCATGGTCACAATACACTCTTCAGTTGTAACCTTTTTACTGCCTTTCTTTGTCCTCTTTATTTCTTCATGTCTTGCTAGTGTGTGGCTGATAAGGGTCAGAAAGGAAAATGTCAGGGGCAGTTGGGTTTAATGAATCAGAGAACAGCTATTTACATAAAAATGCCAACTCCACAACTGTGGCATTGTCAGGAGAAAATGGTTGGGTTTCATCAATGACCAGCCTAGAAGGGAAGGACACTAATGTGGCCACCCAATGCCAAGTTCAAGAAAAATGCAGAGGAGCTGTGCTTACAGATGCAGGTTTTCAGTTTTAATCTAGCCTGTGTTTTAGTTTCCATGGCTATTTAAAAAAAAATTTTGGACCTCCATGAACTTCAGGAGCTCTAATATACAAAGTTTAATTCATGTCTAAAGACTGAACCCTTGGGCAAATAAAGTTGGAAGGGAACAGATAGAAACTCAATCTGTCAGCTTGCCTGAAATCTTCCATGTGGATATTTCTAGGCTCCAGGACACAATCGTAGCTTCCTTGAGGGGTTTCACACATCTCTGAGGATTTGGGGTACTGGAGGACAGGACATATTATTTACTTCTTCTGGAATTTTTTTACTCCCTGGGAAAAGATCCTAAAAACAAGAATAGAAGGATGATGAATTACCACCCTGATCTTTCTTAAAGATGTTTTCAACTTCCTGGTCTAAAATGGTAATCATTTGGGAAAACTTCATAACTGATGTAACTAATGCATTCTTAAGAGTTTCCTGTATTGTGGCTTTGTTGGGTTTGGGATTTGATTTTATCCGACTTTAAAGCTAAGATGTTAGCCTGTTACAGTTTTGTGAATGTTAATAGAGGACATGAAACTCCTGGGTCAGAGTCAATGGACATTATTCTCACAATACATGAAGGGGCAGAAGCGTCAGCATATTTACATTCATTTCCTTTGCTCTCAGGTTCCAAGCAGATGATGAAACAAGCCCAGCTGCCACATACCCATGCAGCATGTGTGTTACAGGAGACAGACACTGAGCTTGGGAATCCACTGCTCCTACAGCAAGCAGTAAGCAAGCCTGATCTCTAGCTCAGAGGAGACATTACCTCATCACTCAAGGTCGCTTACTTGCTGCAAATAAACTCTAAGAAATGGCTCAGGTAAAGAGTGGTCAGAGCCTTGCATCCTCGGCACAACCAGCAAGAAAAGAGCCCAACAAAGACTGTCTCCCAGCAGGCTTTGAGTCATATGAAATTGCTGTTTTCATAGGTCAAAAAAAAGTTCATGTAGTGGTGATTTTATATGGCTCACTTATTATCTCAGTGCTAATAAAAGTATTTCCATAATGCCTTTTCTTCCCCCCCCCCCTTTTTTTTAGGATGTTTGACTATAGTGCATTTTCTGTTACTATTCTTTCCTTCCACCTAACTCTTAGTGCTTTTTTTCATAACTATTCCTACAAAGGATCTAAATCTTGACTTATGGATAAATTTAAAGTTTAAAATGATGCAAAATGATAAATTCAGATAGTATCCAAGCTTCTAGCTCTGTTTTTTTTTTCCTACAGCAGTGTTAAAATGAGTTATATTTTTGTTTTCACCATGTATGTCCAAGCTACTATTTCCCTTCCTTTTCTTATGTAGTCTACCAATCTCCTGATATGTTACTAAAAATATATTTTCATATCACCCTAGTATTGTTCTTATGTATATAATTTGAATCTGACATAAATTTGTTATGGCACTAAGAAGCCCACTGCCCAAGAATATAAAATTGCAATGCTAAATACAAAGGAGTAAAAAGAAAAACCACTGAAATTAATAATGATTAATTTCTGTTATGATATGCAGTGATCAAAACACTTTGTGTGTTACCTTGTGTGATATTCATAAGAATCCCAAGTTAGATACTTTTATTTATTTAAATAACATGACCATGGTCACACTGTTTTTATTAATTGTTGACTAATCAGATAATTTATTGGGATAGGAATTATCCAGTTCCGGGATGTCAGAATTACTCTCCAGTGGACATGATCAGTGCTTTGCCAAGATCCCTTCAGGCCCCTTCTGCATTCCTCTTCATTGCTGTTGTATGTTTTGCCTCCAACAGCTCACACCTGCCTGACTCTTTCTTCTGATAGCTGCCCCTGAGCTGCTGCATGTGCTCTGCCTGCAGCCACAGAGAGCTAGAAGTGTGTGGCAGTTACACCCACCCCCAGAAATCCTTGGCCCCTGCCTGGATGGTAGCTGCTGGGTCCAGGAGGATAAAAGCCCAGTTCCCTTGCAGTGGGTGGTGTAACTTATATTCCAGAAATTATGTGGGGTGAGATTGAAGTTATCTTCCAAAGAACTTTCCCCGAGCTTGCACACTTGCTTGGCCACCTCCCTTTCCCGTCCTGTGTCTCCCTTTCCCGTCCTGTGTCCTTACTTGCTTACCAGTTTCTCTTGGGAGCACCTCCTTAATACATCACTTGTACATGAATCCTCACTTCTGGACTTGCCTCTGGGGAACTGAGTGTAAGACAACTCCCTGTGGAATTACAAGTATTCCTAAAACATCATAAATTTTTAATTTTCTAAAGTTGACCTTTAATACAAGAATTACTATTATTTAATATTCAGAATATGCCTGGGGATTACAAATGTTGTATGGACAGAAATACCCTATTTTAGAGATGTTAGCATTCTAGATCATGAATCATCTTGTTCCAGATAAATAAGACCTTTACCTTGGTAAATCATATGCATTTCCAGTTGGGTCTCTTATTAAAGGCACAGTAAAAAATGTGGATTTTTTACTTTATGTGGATTTTAGCCTTTATGGATTTGTAAATTTTGAAGTAGTTGGTCTTATGATAAGACTTTATGAGAAAATAATAGCCACTTATTACAGTTTTCCACTCTGCTGTAATCAAGACTTCCCAGTCTTTTCTTAGCTACTCTGAAAAAGGGATTTTATTTTTTCCTTAGGATTCATTCATTTAAGGTAATAAAAATAAATTAAAAAATAAAGCTCCAAGGAGCTTTAATAGTGGGTGTATTAACTCCTATCCCGCTAGTATGTTCCTTTCCCACAGAGCTGTTATCACATTTTTTATGAGAATTTTTTTGAAAAAAACACATTTGTGAAAGTCAGCTCCAAAGCTTCAGACCCAAGATGAAGTGTCCTTTCTCTTTACATAGATGGTGCAAATGCAACCACAGGAACACAGAGAAGGTAAAGAGTGATACATATTCAATGGTGTGAATCCACAGAAACCTAGTTGACTAGGTCGAAGTGGAAAATCAGATTGGGATCAGGTGGGTGAACGTCCCTAATACCAAGCAGGAGTCCAGACATGACTGCTCTAGGCTGTGGGGAATGCCAACACTTCTGCACAGGGCAAATAAATAAATGTGTTGTGTAAAAAATTAGTCTGGAAGGATGAACTAGAGTGAGATAACTGGAGGGGAGAAGTGAGGCAAAACAGTTTAGAAAATATCCTGTGCATACATAAACTGAATAAGGCCTAAGTAGACTTGGTGGCCATAGAGATAGAAACAAGGGACAGAAATCAGAGACATTATTCAGACAGATTCAATGTGGGATCTATTCGAATACAAAAGATGCGAAAAAGGAGTGTTGAAATTATTGGGAGTGGCTGATGAGAAAAACTGTGGTGTTAGAAGGTCATGAGAACTTAAACAAGGGACAGAAATCAGAGACATTATTCAGACAGATTCAATGTGGGATCTATTCGAATATAAAAGATGCGAAAAAGGAGTGTTGAAATTATTGGGAGTGGCTGATGAGAAAAACTGTGGTGTTAGAAGGTCATGAGAACTGGTCTTCAGTCTCCTTTGCTTCACCCCTACCTGGGAGGGTATCATGATGCTGACAATGGACTTACAGATGCTCGGAAGCCAGGAGAGAAGCAGAATGGAAAAATGAGGAGCCATTCAGTTTCAGATATAAAGTAGAAAATGCAGAAATGTCCTGTTGAACTGTCAGTTCAAACTTTGAGTTAGTTTTCCATGTTTAAATAAGGTGTTGTCACAAGCAACTTCATTTCAATCTCATGTTTCAAACTTTATTCGATATGGAAACTTGCTAATAAGCCTTTAAAAACTATAATCTCCACCAGTTTCCTCTTGCACATATGCTAGTTTACCCTATAACATTTACTTTATAATTAGGTTTGTAAGTCTATCGCTTTAAAGGTTGACTATTTTCTCTAAGGCTGTTGCTTAAATGATGTTTTACAGCAGAATTCTTATTTCAAATAAAAATTTACCTTGAAGCATGATATATAAATCAAAAACAGAAGTGCTCTGCCTGATTTGGGGAGAAGAATGGGTAGTGGGTCTGGAGATGCTCCTCCTACCCCAATTTCCCTGTACTTATGGCTCAAATTGTGGACCATGGACCACTAACATCAGTCTTAGCTGGGAGCTTTTAGAAATACTTCTTGGACATCAATGCTTGCATTTAATAAAATCCCCAGGTAATTTGATGATCTTGAAAATTTAGGTAGCACTGCTTTCGAGTATATAAATCACCTGGAAGGCTTGCTAAAACAGATTCTTGGAGGCATCAGTAGATCAGCGGTGGACGTGAGATTTTGCATGTTTAACAAGCTCTCAGGTGATGCTGATACTGGTGGTCTTTAGACTACTACACACTGAACAAGAACCTAAAGGAGTGGTTGTCCAATATTAGCAGGCATCAGAATCATCTGAAAGGCTTGTTAAAATGAGGACTGTTGGACCCTAACTCAGAATTTCTGACTCAGCAGGTGAGGCCTGAGAAATACCTAACAGTTCCCAGGTGATGTTGATGCTTTTTCTCCAGGGAACACACTTTGGGAAACACTGCACTTAGTTTATAATTAGGATCAAGCTGCCACTAGGTAAGCAGGGGTACCTTGATTTATTGTTCTGAGCAATAAGGAGTAAGATGGGAAAAGACAAAAGTCTCTTTCCTCAAGGATCTTAGAGTCTAGTTCAAAATATGGAAAAGTAAACAAACACTTCACACAATGTTAAGTACTAAAATGGAGACCAGGTGCAAGGAGCTGAGAAGAGCCATTAACTCAGCCTCTGTGGAGTGGGTATGGGAGGGGGCCGGGGAGGGTTTTAAGTTGTCTTAAAACTTTAGCAGAACTTGGAAATGGTCTGGTTGCTTCAATGATCTGTGGTCCATGCAAGGCACATTCTTTAATTTGAGATTCTGATAACAGCGGTGGACTTTCCACTCAATTATGCTTTTTAAATTAAAAATAACCTCCATGTCTTTCATGAGGCAGAATGAGGTGGGTGGGGTGAGGTAGGAGGGTTAGGAATCGGGGCCTGCAGGTGGAGGGATGGTGGAAGAAATAAACCCGAACAAATTCTCCTTTGGAGTGGGGAGGAAGAGGCTGGAATTAAACCCCAGCAAGAAATACCTGGCATCCTCTGGCCCTTTGCCTCTCAGGAAGTGAAGCATCTCAGGTCAGCTGCTGTCCCTGATTATAGGAGGAAATCCCCAGGGCCTTGCTCTTAAAGAAATGGAGTTCTTAAACCCTAGGACTGAAAGATGTGCCTTCTTCCAAGGATCCATGGGTATATTAGGCAAAATTGTTTGGGATACAAGGGAATGAAACCCCAAACAATCTGGCTTAAACAAAAACAAAAACAGAAAAAAAGGGAATGTATTGGTCCATTTAACTAAAAGGTCTAGAGGCAGTTCAGGAACGGAAGAATCCAGGGATTCCAAAGACGTTATCAGGGTTTAGTATGTTTCCATATTTTGATTTTGCATCAGCTTTTTTTTCCTATTAGTTTTATTAAAGAAGGCTCTTCCCAGCTCTGGGCCTTGATGCTATCTCCTTTGCAACCCTGGAGAAAAAGTGCTTCCCTTTTCTAACAGTTCCAATAAAATTCCCAAAGAGGGAATGAATGGAGGTTGGCCATTTGGCTCAGTTGGTTAGTGTGGTGCTTATAACACCAAGGTCCAGGGTTTGATTCCTGTACCAGCCAGCCACCAATAATAATAATAATAATAATAATAAACCCAAAACACAAAAAATGAAAGAGGAATGAATGGGCATCCTAGGGTCAAGAGGTTGGCATAGGCTGTTGTCTGGCCTGGGTCATATGCCCACTCATAGACCAGCTCCCCCAACCACGTAGATTGAGACAGGAAATAAATTCAAGCCTCTTGTGCTGGAAGAAGTGTGGGTGAACACTAGTCAGCCAAACAGCCACAGCTGCCCACTGTATCAGGCAGTGCAGGGCCTTTCCACAAGCCGCAGAATGCACCCCAGCAGAGCTCGAGTATCAAATTCTCAAAATGAAAGTAAAAGTTTCTCAGTGGGGCGCTGGGCGTTCATCCAAAACTAGGTTTAGGGCTTCTCAGAGCAAAGCCAAGACCATTTCACTCACAGCATCTAGATCATAGCAGCCGTGTCTTTGTACCCTGACACAAATTCTCTACGTAACTCTTTGCATGGACCACTCCCAGGCTTCATGCATGTGAGAGACACTGTAGGAAAGTCTTTAACAGCAAGAATTCTGAAGCCATGTTGCCCAGGTTCAAAGTTTCGTTCAGTGCCTTCGTGGCTGTGTACCTGGGGCAAGTCACTGAAGCTATTTGTGGTTGATAAGATGGGAATCATAAGAGGAGTGGTTGGCAAGATCAGGTAAGTGACTGCTTGTGAAGTGCTTTGAACGGTGCTGATTTCCCAGGACAGAGCCACTTGTCCACCCTCGACCACATCCCCCAGCCACAGAGCAAGTTGCTCAGTAGCTATTAAGAGTCAAAACTAATTATTATTCTTATCACCACAGCCCCAGCTCTCCTGGGAAATTCTGAAATACAGGATGGGCACTCTTACCAGAGTCACAACAGAAAGCAAGGCACTCGTGAGTATATTGAGCCCCTCCCAATCCTCCCCAGGCCCACGTGCCTTGCCCAGGGTATGTCTGAGATGTGTCACAGTGGCACTGATGAAGAGGAGATCACCCCTCAGGAAAGACACTTGTCATGGAAGGCTGGGGTGGGGGAGGGGCCAAGCACAGATAGACGGCTCTTTCCAGAGCGTCACAGTGGTCCCCTACACCTCACTGCCTGCTGGGCCTCTGCACTTCCGTCTCACAGCCACGAGGCACACACATATCTAAGGAGGAGCAAAGGGCAGGTATCAGTAGTTCCTTAAACATTATTTCGGGTTAGGAGAAAAAGGAGATGGAGCCAGGATCATTGTCTGAGATTATCCAACTAAAGCCCCTCCAACAAGAGGAGAAAAGGGGAATGTCATACTCCGGTGGGAAGGCACTGGACAGCTGGGGAGTCAGTCACCATCTCTTTTTTTCTCCAAGTCTTCACTGGCTTCTTGCTGGAGGGTGGCATTTGAATGCCTGGTCTTGATGAGGGTCACTATCCCATGAGATTCTCTGTGGCTGACACCAGCAATCTTGCTCCAGGTTGAGGTCCAAAGTCACAGAAAATAGATGATCTGTCCCTGGTAGGCAAAAGCTTCTTATGTGTTCAGTCATGTACTCTTTATCCATTGCCTTTGTTATTCTAGTCCAGTCCCATTAGTCCTCAACAGTCATTTTTAGCATGGTCCCCTTTCCTTAACTTTGTAATGATACACAGTTTTTTAAAAGTAGACTTAAGTAAAGCAACTGAGTTAAAGAATATTCAATTAAAAAAATACAAGTGGTACTGGGATATGGCCTGCTGAAGTGGCCCAGGCAGAAGAGAAACTGGAAGGTGACTACTTTTTTGGAAGCTAAAATCAGAAAACACCCACATGACCACATGACCTCCACCATTAGATTAGGAAGGGAAGACAAAAGCTTCCTTCCAGGAATTGGTGATAAAGATGGGAACAAGGAGCCAAAAACAAGAGCCAGTGGTTAGAAATCTAGATCCAAAGGTAAAGAATCTTCAACACTGGAATAAATCCTGTATGTCAGTATTTTACTACTATTTTAATGTAGTTCTTGCAATTCATCTCACACTTTGTGCCATCTCACACTTTTTTTTTTTTTTTTATAACTAGAGTCCCCTGGGAGGGTTGTGGAGCTATCACCATGACATTGTCAAAAAAGGTGGTGTCTGATCCTCCTGCCATGAGGAAGACTGTGTTCCCAAACCGCTTTCATTAGGGTTTCTCTCCAGGGGTAAAGACAAAGGACATGTCCAAACAGATGCCATGGTAGAACCCTGTTTCAGCTTTGTTTTCCTGGAGCCAGGCTGAAGCAAGGTGTTATCAGAGCTTTTCAGATGAGTGCCTGTGAAAGTCCAGGATTTTCAAAGGATGAACAAATCTACTTTCAATATGAGGCCAGGGAATAGAAGAGAAGGGCAAATACCCTTGGCCATTCCTTGTAGGTACCAAACCCAGAGCTCTGCTCATTTGCAAATATTCCAGTGGCTTCTCTCCTCCCTGTCCCCGCAAGTAATCAGGATGCCCAAAACTTAAACCCAGGCTTGCAAAAAAAATCTAGCTGCAAAAGACATTGTTAATTAAATGTTAAGATCACTTTGGCTTTGGTGAGGTAATGATGGGATTCCATGGACTTTATTAGATAATAGCAAAAAAAATCTAGCTGCAAAAGACATTGTTAATTAAATGTTAAGATCACTTTGGCTTTGGCGAGGTGATGATGGGATTCCATGGACTTTATTAGATAATAAAAAAATGTATATGCATTTTTCTGGAAAAGGATACATAAATTTTCATACGTTTTTCATATTTTTCAAAGGGTCTCTAAACCCCTTCCAAAAGATAAGAACTACTCATTCAGAGTGACAACTATTAATTGAATTTAAGCAATTCAACTAATTAACTAAAATCAGTTAATTCGTTAGTGGGAATTTTGTCTTTATGCAGATAATAATTTTCTGTTATTTCAAAGGAAAGCTATTATCCCATTCTTTTTCATGATGGCAAGCCTGATATCTTCTCAAATGTATTTTGTTCTTCTCGCCAAAACTAGACAACTAACCTTCTCTGCTCAGTAAGGCTGTGCCTTGAAGACACAATAGTGTGTGCTGGCCTTAATACGCTGTGAGTTTAAATGGAAACCCAGAGGTGCTTGTTTGTGTTTGGTACTTTCTGAAAATATCTCATCTGTTACCCCAGCAGGCCTGTAAGGTGGAATCTCAATAAACAATTGCCGTGGAGCAAAAGGGCTGAAGAATTGAGAACTGTCTCCACTTCTACGCTTTGCCTGTAGATGTGACTTCTGCTCCGAGTCCTCGGTCCAGTCCTTAATGGTGTAAATAAGGTTGGCATTTCTTCCAGAGATCCCGAGGGCAAGATCCTACTGGTGCCAGGCACTCATTTACAGTAAGCGGCGTCTGTTACCAGCCTCGGGAGCAGAAGGCAGCAGTAATGATCCCAGCTCTCCGCACCAGTGGCCTCCCCGACCTAGTTACTTGTTTTTAATTAAGATGACAAGGCAACACCTTTTGTTTCCTTCAGAAATTTGTTCCAATTTGAAGGGGCAAAAGAAGACGGCTTTGTGCACCCAGATCTTTGATTCTAAAGATAGAGGGTCATGACCAAGTCCTTGTTTTCTGGTTGGTGGCACTGGAGGAAGGATGACAGCTGACGCCATGTACAGAGGGTTTTCCAGGAGGTGGCAGTGCACTCTAAGGCAGGATCCTGGCTGTGCCTGCCTTCCCTATCCACCAAAGAATATTATAATTGAGACATAACATTATAATGCATTCCAGACCACACAGCTGCTCGAGAGTCACCTCAAAATGCTTCTTACCATTTTCAAAGTCACTGTAACCAGGGTAGGGAGATGGAAGTGAGCCGGAGGTGGGGAGAAATGGGAGCGGGTCTTGGAGACAAATCAGACAGCAACCCTTGGCACTGCTGTGAGAGGAGTTTCAATACCGTCAGGCCAGGAGCTACCTGATGCATATTTACAACTGTTCCTGGGTTCACCTCTGAAGACCAATAAAAGGAAACTGAAGGACTCGTATTGTCTGCATTTTAATTTCCAGGTTTACAAGAAAAATTTCATTATTCTAATTCAGGGGGAAATAAAGCATCTTCCCTCTTTAAATGAAAGGTCTCCTTGTCCAGGGTGAAGAGCATAGCAAATCAGTCTCTCCCCCGAGAGGCGAGGCTAGCCCCAGATGCCAGGCAGCCAGGGGGATGGCGATGGTGGTGAAGGCAGGGGGCAGGAGAAAGAGACGCTGGCTGTGGACGGCGCCATGTGTGGGAGGCGCCTGAGAAACGCGTTCACACCGACTACATCACAGATGGGCAGAGCAGTACTGTGATTCCCAGTACCCGTCAACGACACCCCAGGACAGACCAGGCGGTGGAGGAATGAGAGGAAGGGGCGGGGGGAGATGTCCCTCCCCTGAAAGAGGCTGAGGGGCTGGTCTACACAGCACACTTATAGGACTGAGCGAGCCCGATAAGATCAGGGCAAGGGGCCCTGTGGTGACTCTTCAGCATTGTCACATCATTAACGGGGTGTGTTCATAGCTTGGGAGCTTGACTTTCTATTTACAGAGTTCTTATTCGGGGGAGCGCCGCCGCGCTTCCCAAGCGGCGCACTATCCAGTGCGCCACCGGGCTGGCCCTGTTTTACCTAATTCTAAGAGTAATCCATGTGTAGAACGCACAGAAGTAGTGTTTCTAAGTCTTGCTGATAGCACTCGAAAAGTGCCTACCTTTGCTACAGCCAAGTGATGTTTTTTAAGTTAGAAAGCACAGCACACAGACAAAAAGTACACAGAAAAAATTCAGTTTTGAGTGCTGGAGTGATGTCCCAATGGTCCTCTACCAAAAGGCCAGTCCTCTCTAGCAGAGACCAGGCTGCTTTCTGGGCAAGAAGTGCCTATAATTGCAGAGTAAGAAACGATTCACTGTGTGCAGAACTGGGATGTTTAATGGGGGTGGTGGCAGCTCAGGGGACCCACCCCATCAGTAATCAAGTGAGGGAGGCAGGGAGAGGGGGCAGACTGGGAGAGTTACCGAGACACGTACACATTCAGCGTGGAGACTCAGCAGAAAGCAGGAGTGAAATGAAGACTCCTCAGGGCAAGACACAGAATGTTCAGGCTACCACAAAAGAGTAATGGGCCAGAGGGGTGAGGTAGAGACCATGGAGGCGATAAAAATAGTCAGGAAAACCTGGAAACAGTTATGGCGAGGTAGCAAGGTACTATAAGCAAAGTGAGTGGAATTGGGTAAATCAAGGAGGAAATGCATGTGAGCTCTCTGCAACCTACACAATCACAAAAGTCCCAAACAGAGCACACAGGAACCAGCCCTAAGGAGACACCAACTACCCACCCTGGGCAGAAGGCATGGCCCACCCTCAGCTCATTCTTATTTCATTTATCTATGTTGGTCACTTCTGTTTACTTCTTACAATGTTTTTAAATCCTCAGTATTAAATTCTCTTCCAAAAATGGCTTTATGTTTGGGTCCTAATCCAAAAAATCAAGCATTTGCCTGATGCTCAAATATCTGAATCCAGGTAGTTCCTATCGACCATCTGGCAGGAATATTATATCATTAGCCATATTTAAACTCATAAATATCAGCCAGGAAGATTGAGGAGGTGGTGCCAGGATGATACAAATTATTCAAGGAAAATGTGTCACCATTGCACAGAAAGGGCACAAACCTAAAAAGCATTTTATTCAAAGTCAGTATGGGTGGGGCATCATTCCTTCTCTCCATTAAAGTATAGAGTGGGGTTCACAAGGGAAACCCAGATTACACAGCCCAGAATGTGCAGCAAGCCTGCAGCGTTTGAATGTTTGAATATTAAAAAAGAGTTAAAATTCACAGGCCAGAGCAGCAAGATTGGTGGGAAAGATATTGAGACATCTTTTATGCGAGTGTATTACTGACCTAGGTTTCTCTGGTTCTTTTTGGTGGTAATGTTTGTATTGAGTCAGCTGCCAGATCTGCAAAAACCATTTTCTTCTGTGGTTTTTTAAGCTTAAAAAGCATAGCACTAACAACAACATCTAAAATCATCTGGTCCAAACTAGTATTTTAGCAGTGGAACTCTTTGTGAAAAACAAACAAGCAAACAAACAAAAAAACTTAATGAAATTTTATACACTTACGGTTATTTGGTTGTAGGCAACAGAAACTAATGAGTGAACTAAAGCATAAGGGAATTTACTGGAAAGATATTAGTGCTTTCATATAATTGAACGGAGGGTAGATGCACAAGGCTTGGAATATACAGGTAGTGGGAACCGAAGTGGCAACGAATGGACTCTCATCATTTCTTTTGCAGTTGTAGTCACTGATCTAAGGGTCAAAATCCAGGGAGAGAGAGTCTGATTAAGCTTTGGTCACATGCTTGATTGTACCTGGGTAGAGAGATCTTTCAGTAGAAGCAGCTGCTAGCCTCTGTGGCTGGTAGTTGGAACATCGTGATGCTGCACACAATATGGAGGAAGCAATTCTCCGACTGGAAATTTCCGTCAACCTCTGCACCCACCTCCAAGTAAAACAGATGAGAGAAGCTGGGGAGAGAAAAGAAGGGGTACACAGAGCTCCATCCCCAACCCTGAGGCATTCCATGGCACAGAAAGAAAACCACTAACCTGGTTCGTCTTCTGGCATTTAGGTATGATGAGATGTAATTTATTGTCCTCCAAATTTTCAGGGAATGAATTTCACACTATCTTTTCACCATTTCCTTCAGGAATTCTTAATTAACATTGCTATAATTTAAATATCAGCTCAGAATATTTACTGTTATTTTAATCGTATTGTGGATATCATCAGTGTAATACCAAATCTTTATGGCTTTTCACCTCTGGTCTCATGATATCACTGTACTTCCTCACCTTCACTGAAGTTACGTGAGATCATGTGTTGCCCAAAGAACTGTGAGTGGAGGAGATGTGTGTCACTTTGGCAGAAGTTTTAAGTGGCAGTGCAGTTTTCCAGCTCTCTTCTGCTGCCCTGATCATGCACACACATGGTAAGACAGAACCTGCATCAGCCAGGGCCCATGATTAGGGTGGTAAGATGCTTCTTCCGACCCTGCTGGAGTTACTGGGTTAAGCCACTGAGATTTGGGGATTGTTCATTTTTGCAATCTAACCTAGCCAATCCTCACTAATAAGTTCATTTTCTTTTATTCTGACCTCATAGAGGAAAAATTTCTGGTCTGTTGTCCCCAAAAAGTACTACTTAGAACCATCATCGTATGCTACACAAAATATTTGGCAAAAGCTTCAGAGATCACGGACTTGACTGGAAAGACAATGAGGCTCGGGAAATTAGTAAAACTAGTATGCTAATCCTTAATGTGATCTAGTCCAATTACTTCTAAGGCAGGAATTCACTTGGCTGCATCCCTCCTTTGGAATTAGACAGATATGGGAGTGACTTCAGGCTCTGCCATGTCTCAAAGATTGAGATCACATAGGCCCTCTAGACCACAGGTTCCTCATTTGTAAAATAGGGGTAAAAAATCACTTGGCTGCATCCCTCCTTTGGAATTAGACAGATATGGGAGTGACTTCAGGCTCTGCCACGTCTCAAAGATTGAGATCACATAGGCCCTCTAGACCACAGGTTCCTCATTTGTAAAATAGGGGTAAAAAATTTTTTCTGTCTTAAAAGATTGTTGTGAGAATTTGGAGTAGTGTATATAAAGCATTTATCTTGGAACCTGGTGTGTAGAGAGTATTCAATCAATGGTAGCTAGTTTTACAGTGTTAACCTCCCTTCTCTTTTTGGACACTTCCAGATACTACACAGGCTCATGGCCCAGGGACGAGCCTATTCCATTACATGGGATATCCCTAACTGCTAGCAAGATCTTTCTTATTCAGCACTGCCTCTTTCTTATTCAGATCTGCCTCGACCTCTCTCTACGAGGTACTTGGTATGCTTCCTTTTCCCTCTTGAAGAGCAGAGATCAGCCTTATTTCTTCCTCCATGTGACAGCTTATCAAATATCTGAACACAGCTACCCTGTTCCTTCTAGAGGTCTTCTCACCTCTCATCAAAACATTCTCAGTTCCATTTCTCATAAGATTATATTTCCAGACAACCCATCTAGCCTGGGAACTTTATTTTAAAATCTCTCTGTAGTGTCTAGTAATTAGCAGGTGCTAAGTAAATATGCATTCCTCTACTTTCTGAGTTCGGGTTTGTAAGGCCTTCAAAGTACGGAGCCTAGAACTGGACACACCTCTGTTCTGACAAGTGCAGAGCACAGAAGGATCTACCCTCTCCCACACTTCCTGCCCCACACTCTGATCTGGATACTGTACCTGTAAATACAGCCTGAGGTGGCAAAATGTTTATTAGAAGCTAAGTCATGCCAACCAGCTTATAGTCAACTAAAGTTCCTAGATTTGTTTTTAACTAACATTGTTGAGTTTCTTCCAACCTGTTTTACCAAATCAATGGTTAACCTAATTAAAGAGTCTTTATCATGTTACATATGAGTATATTATTATTGCTTAAGTCTACCAAACTCTTTCAGTGTCCCTTTCTGTCACCTAGCATATTAGCTATTACACCCAATTTGAAGTGTCCCCTCAATCTGATCGATATGCTGCCTTCATCACTGGTAACTGTTTAGGGCACAGATAGAAATCAGCTTCAGGGTGGTAGAGTTCCTGAAGGGTCGCTTCCCATTAGCTATTACACCCAATTTGAAGTGTCCCCTCAATCTGATCGATATGCTGCCTTCATCACCAGTAACTGTTTAGGGCACAGATAGAAATCAGCTTCAGGGTGGTAGAGTTCCTGAAGGGTCGCTTCCTGGGCATGTTACATTCATTGGTATAGTGGGCACTCATAACGTTACCTGCCAATGGCTTTTCTTGGAGAACTGTCTCTTCTCTTTCATGTGGCCACAAGAGCAGGCTTCCGGGATGTGCTCGTACAATGCTGCATTCACCACAGACTTCTGCTTCCTGGCTAAGCTGGATTGGTCCAGGGCTTACCTGACACTGTGGGCCAATCAAAATTCCTTCTCTTGGAACAAAAAATTGGGACAGTTGAGTCCAGTCCAATCTTCCAAACGGAAGAGAGAGAAATATTCAGAGCTCTGGCATGACTGTTGTCCCCCACGTAGCCCAGGGAGTGGAGAAGAAAACAGTGAAGCAGATGCAGAGCCCAGGGGGCAGGGACTGTGGACAGCCTTCTACTGAGGCTCGCCTGCAGGCCTTAGGTCCCCCTGGCACCCTAACTCTTTGTAACACATCCTCCCTCCTACATTAAGTCACTATAGGGGGGTGTCTGTTACTGAGGAACCGCAGAGTCCTAATTAATTGAAGTACCTTCTAATTCTTGTAACCCATCAGCTCATCAAACCCATATGGAACAGGCTCGCCTGCAGGCCTTAGGTCCCCCTGGCACCCTAACTCTTTGTAACACATCCTCCCTTCTACATTAAGTCACTATAGGGGGGTGTCTGTTACTGAGGAACCACAGAGTCCTAATTAATTGAAGTACCTTCTAATTCTTGTAACCCATCAGCTCATCAAACCCATATAGAGCCCAGGCTCCTGACTCCTGTTTCATCTGTTTCTTAGTTTGCATTTTCTTCCTCTATACCAAGTGGCCTCTGTTTTAAGTCAGGCTCTCCAGAACTGGAGTCTGAGATAGATTTCCAGGTGATGTGATTGACTGAGGGGTGCTCTTCAGGAAGGTGGAGTGAGGGAATCAGAAGGGACGGGGAGGGCTGAGCAAAGTGGTGGTTTCAGGTGAAGTCTAGACTTGGCCTGAGGCCCAGGAGGCTCAGGAGACAAACTGCACTACAGATTGGCCCAGCTTGAGGAAAGGGGGCTGGGTTTTTGTGCCCCATCAGTCAGTGATTGGCTGCAGGGCGGAGGGAGACTGGACTGGGCAGCTCCCATCAGCCAATAGCAATTCCCTGAGGAAAGCACAAGACTCTGGGCTGCCAGCAGCCAAGGCTCCTAGCAACTGGAGAAGGGTCCTGCCACCTAGTAAAAAGGATGCAGGTGGGGCACCAGTTGTATCTTTATTCTAATGATTAAATCCATCTTCCTTCTAGCATGCTTTTTCAAGAACAGTTCCTATTAGACCTCTCAGGACCCAAAATCCCCACCTGATGAATACCAGTTGTCCTTTTTCTGCCCTTTGTTGTTATATTTATTCTTCTATTATTCTGTAAAATATACTAAAATTGGCATCAAGAATACTGTCAGATAAAAGAAGCCCATTTAAGGCAGGGGTGGGTGGTTGTATCTGTCACAGTTCTGACATTGCAGTGGGTATCTGGGATTCTGCTGCCTGTGTCCATTTCTCCCTCTGTCATGATGACACCGTTCAGCTTTCCTTTGAGGAAAAGCCCCACTCCCAGTGAGAAAGATGCCACCCTGTTCCAGAAGTGAGCTCTGATCAGCTTCAGCAGACAGATCTGCAAAGCCCATCTACATCTTCCCAAGCACAGAGATTGCCTTTGGGATAAGCACATGACTCAATTTGGGTCAATAAAATAGGAGACTTTTCCTTGGGGTTTCTGGGGAAAATGTTCTTTGGTCTTATTAAAAACTAGGAAAGATGTGTTCTCTTCTTCTGACCAGCATGTAGAAAGGATGTGATATTCAGAACTGTGAAACCATTTCTGGAATCTGAGCTTGGGACCAGCTTGAAGAAAAGATTTGACACCTGAGGTGGACAAAGGCTTGCAGATTCACAGAACCTCTGAAGATATGGTGAATCTCTGCCGTGTACCACACCTGAAGCCGCGTACTCCCTAATCTGTCGGTACAAATTCCATTATTTGCTTAAGCCAGTTTCAAATGGGTTTTTGTTTTTTGAAACATACTATCCTAAGTGATAGACGGCAGGGAGTGGGTGGAGGAATGGATTACAGTCAGGGAATGTCACCACCCACTTGTTTTTGGCAAACTTTCATGTGTCAACCCTCCCCTCGAGTCCCTTAATTTGCTCAGATTTAAAAGCAGGAACCGACGATTCAGCATCTCTGATAACCCCTCATAAAGCCTCCTGACCTGGATGCCAAATGCCTCATCGCATCTGATTTGAGGATTTGGTTTCGGGTATACTAAACCATTAAAGTCACATCAGCTTCATTTGGAAGATCTCCAGTTGTTCACAGAGCTTTGTAGAAATGAGAAGAAAATGACCTCTCCCGTGGGAGTCTCTTCTAAAGTTTATTAATAAAACATTTGATTGAAACTGTGCATTAACATCCTTCTGAAGCTACTTTGGAAATAGTAAAAGTGCTCAAGATAGCTCAGGAGTTACATGTATCATTTCATACTGCCCTGTGCCGTCCTAGGACTGATTCCAGGCCTGGCCTGGCTGCAAGAGGCCACTGTGGGCCATGCAGGGACACCAGGAGTCATGATTTGGCCCATTTCTCCTCATCTTCCTTCCTTTCCACAATCCTTCCAGAGCTCTCTTCTATGAGGGCTGTGGAATTTGTCTCATGCCTGGAGGTTATAGTGCCCCTAGATAATTTTTTAAAGTAATAATTCCAGTTATTATCATGGTTAGATATCTCTTTGTTTCTCTTCTCCATTTACGGTGCTTAATGCCATCTTTGACCAGATGGAGAATGCAATTAAAATAAATATAATGTAATATAAAAATAAAACAGAACATATTGCTTTTTGCAGGGCAATCTGGGCCCAAAGATTTTCTGCAGTGGAAATTACTGGCTAAATAAACCTATCTTCTCATTGACACAAAGCTGAGAAGAGAGACTGGTTACAACAAAAAGAGAAAGAAATGTGATTATTTCCTAAATTGAGGCAAGAGAAGTTTTGCCCAAATGGAAAATTATTGAAGTAGAAAGTTTTTGTTTTTCCCTTTTTCTTTTTATATAAGCACCATCAGCAAATTCAATAACACTACAGTGCAGGTGCTACAGGGGATAAAAAGATAGATAAGGAGAGTCATCTCCCTGAGGAAGTTCCCAGTTTGCTTGGGAAGAATACACGTACATGCAAGGGAAAATAGAACGACACGGCAGGTGAACTTCAAGAAAGAGATTGCTGTAGCTATATTCTGGCCGAGGCCCTGCTCGCTTGGATTGCTGCATGAGAAACTCATCCTTCCCAACAGGACAATTTCAGTGCAGAGTGGCTGGATAAAAACCTTGACCATTGAGTTAGCATAGATACTACCTCAGTAGAGAGACTTTTGGTACAAGTAACAAACAGACTCAGAGGTGTGAAAATGAGAATTTGTTGGAGAAATCCATGTGTATCTCATAGGACTCAACAACCCTTAGGCTCTAGGAAAAAAGAAAACAGAGACTAGACAATCAGTAATGAAGGGAGTTTTTGCCAAGCTTTCTGTGGCTGAGGGGGACACTTGCCTTACTTCTCTGAAAGTGCCTACTCTATTTTTCTCAATTGACACCAACTCCTTTTGCACATTGTGGGACATCACCAGCACAGCTCTAAAATCATATTGCCTTCTGGCATTGGGACTCTCAAATAACTGATTACCATCCTAGGTCCAAACTTCTAGCAAAGAATCTCATTGGCCCAAATTGGGTCAGTGTCCATCTCTACTCCAATCAGCTATGACCACCAAAGGAGTTGTCAGTCAGTACAAATATAGCTGCCAGAGCCCACTCATTTGGATGGATGGACAGTTCTCAAGAAAGGGCCTGAGCAGACACATCAAAAGGTTTTCTACTACAAATCTGGTTTCAATTCATTATATTCATTCCTGGAAATTCACTAAATTCTTTCACTTATGATCATCTCTGGGGTTGTAAGCCATAAAGGGTATCTTTATCCTTAACTAGCATTTATGCTTTATCTCTATTTCCCATTTCCAAAGCTTGAGAGCATGCCCAACATAAGTGTATCTCAAAGTCTATATCCTCAGAAGAAAGGCCTATCTATAATCTTTATTCTTTTCAGCTATTCTCTCTTTAAAACCCATAGGCATACTAACTCAGCACATATCAAAATTAGTAGAGGCCAAGTTTTACCTGAAGGATTTCTAAATCTGGCTTGGGGAAGATTAAAGGGCCATATTCTGCCTATTGCATGCCAATGGGAATAACGGAAAAGTCATTTTAAAAAAGGGGAACAACGGGCCGGCCCGGTGGCGCACTGGATAGTGCGCCGCTTGGGAAGCGC